>NC_070633.1:18542241-18842241 GCF_947347685.1 Pleuronectes platessa
GGCCTGGAAAATAGAAATTAAAACTTGAATATTAATCACAGCTGTATGTTAATAATATAAGTTACTGCGTCAGTAACACATAATACGTCTATATAATCTGCACATGTCTAGGAGGAATGCATTGTATTTTTATGTCAAAGGTCTGGAGCCGAACTCCTCCCACTTAATGACTATCAGTGATGGACTCACCCTCCTCATTTTCTCCGCTCTTCACGTTTCTGTGCGTTTGTAGCGATACATTGACAAGGCCAGTCCCTGTAATCGAGCTGGGGTGGGGGGAGTGTACACGGATTGAATAATGAAACCAAATGGCCAGTCATGTCTTTGCGATGAATAAAGGGAGATCAGTTATGCGAACGTTCCATTTTAATTGACGGGCGAGAGACGGAGGGAGATGGGAGTGGGTGTGGAAATGAATACATTTATGCATATGCATGTTGGAGGGTGACACAAGAATAGTTTGACAGCTTTAATTAAACTCCGCTGAGTCAGCCTCTGAGCTGCATCTTCAATCACATTTTAATGAGCTACACACCCAGCAGGCCACATGGAATAAAGTCTGTCTCTTTAAGCCTCTCTGCTTCTTTCTGTCTGCCTCTGCTTCCTGTGTGGAGGGAGGGGGTTCTCTCTCTCTCTCTCTCTCTCTCTCTCTCTCTCTCTCTCTCTCTCTCTCTCTGTGTAAATACACCTCTAACCTTGATCGAAAGCGTCAGCCTTTTAAACATTCCCAGTGACTTTCTCATGGATCTTGAGCTGGAAAATAAGGTGAACTGGGATGGGGCTGATCAATAGTAAAAGCTTCTTTTATCTGGAACTGACAAACTGATAAAACTGTTCCTTCCATGACAGCACTGACAGACCTGGCATTCTGCCATGTCTAGCAATATGTTTTTTCTTCAGGTCAAATGAAGATACAGATTTTTAGTAAGACTTTTTTAAATCTCTAAAAGTGGGGTCACAAGACAATCAGAACTGGATAAGTTCATTAATAGTGATGGCTATCACTGAATATTGGATATATATAGTAATATAGGAAAAAAAGTAACTTTTCAACATTACAACTGTCCACCATCTATGCAGTACATTTGGTGAACACAGACTACTAGATGTAGTTCTGCCAGAAACAGTCAAATACAGCCTCAGGACAAACGTCTGTAATGTTACTTTTAGGGCTGCTGTGATTAGTGGTTTTAATCAAGTCTGTTTTTAACGGCTCCAATCATTGGCTGCTGCATTATAAGAAGATGGTTGCTGCTGCTAAGGCCATCTTGGTCCAGTGTAGGAGTTTCATGTAAGACTGCTAATGTTTGGGAGTTCTTACCATTAATTAAAAAAGATCTTTTGGTAAACGGTACAAAGTTTTGATGGCATCGGCAGCACTGTTGGACTATGCATGAGCGCAAGAAGAGGAAAAACAAACGGTGCTATTGTTGATGATGGGAAAGAAATAACCACAATATTTTCCCTCTCCTTGTAGTTGCTAAATACATTCATAAAGAAATTCCATTGAATAATTATTTGGGGGAAATGTTGACGCTAATATCTGAGCTTGATCTGCGATGATTGACAGATTTCAGAAAGTCGTACTCACACTCCTCCTGGCCTGTTTGATACCAGAGGCAACAAGTGTTGACACTGAGCCATATTACCTGTCATTATATCAACGATGACTGGGAGCTCATAAGTTTACAGCGCCACTTGAAGAGCAACACACTGCTATCAATAGTGCATCATAAAGTTGTGCTGCCCTCAAGTAGAGGAAAGATTTTATACGCTTATATAATTTTTTTTTTCTTTCTACAAACACACAACTGAAGAAGTTCATGACCCCTTGTATGAGCTCTTACTTTTATTGCAGCAGCTTTTCATACTGAACAGCACATACCAACCAACTCTGACTATCTCTGCTTGGCTTCTCTGAAAGAGAGAGTGGGTGAGAGTGTCTGCGCCTCACTTCCAGTGAAAGTATGTTTTCATCATTGTGTGTGTGTATATGTGTGTGTGTGTGCGGGCACCCATATGGCACACAGCATGCTGTTTGCCAGAGCTGAAACTCTGTTGGCTGAGCTTCAGTTGTTTCACTTCCTGGGATACAGGAACCACTCTACCTCCCCATTATGATGTGGGATCGCTGAAGAGTCATTTCACTTCGAGTCGTCCTGGCGAAACCTGGGACCCTGCTTCTACTGAACCACGTAACATACGCCATGTTTGCTCCAGTCTGGCAGATCAATTAATGATCATTAATTCATTTGTTCAAAGAAACAGGAGGGTAATGGCTAATTCTAATGTTCACACTGTGTCACTGACACCAAGAAAGTTTCTTCTTGTTCAAACCCGATTGGGTTGATGAGAGTTGTGCGATAGATCTTAGAGCGAAAGTTTTCTGTCCTCAGAAAGTTACAGAAGTCCTAACTGCTAGTTTTATGGCAGTGATTTTATACAGTGCAGAGAGCTTTCTTATTTATCTGTGTTTGTGTGTGTGTGTGCCTGTGTGCCTTATTGACATTTCTTACACTTCCTCCCCCATCCGGTTTTAACAAGGACACGCAGCAAGGGAGTGACAAAGGGTCAGAATATCCAGGCTGTTATGTTCCTGACTCAGATTTTAAGACTGGCCTCGTTTCATACTTTTGCAGCAAAGGTCAAAATAGAAGACAACATTTTGTGAAGTTGTTTGCGTGTACATTATACGTGTGAGAGTGGAATATACTTTTGCCTGACTGACATTTTCAATAGAGAATGTTCTGGATGAATAGAATGAGGTGTGGGGTGGAACGCGAACCCAATAACTTTGGCAACAAAGTCTTTTGGGACACACACACAGCTGGAGCGAGACATACACACAAACTGAGCCTTTCCAGTTCGGTTTAAAGAGTTTTGAACAGAGCGTAAAAGTAAACATAACACGTTGGAATTTTTATTTATCATGTTTTTATGTTTGAGCTCTTTTTACAGCCGCGTCTCAGCAGCACAATGCTTATCTCTGGAACATAATCTGAACCAGCAGCCTATAAAGTTTATTTCTGAAGTGGAGCCTCTTTATTTTGCTCCTGTAAAAAGCTCATCTTTGTATCATGGACGGATGCTATCTGTGTAATAGAAAGTCACTGCTGATGCTCCGGGTGACTCTGGGTGCATAAAGTTGTGCTTTTCATGCAGTCCCGCTGTATAACAGAAAACTTATGCTGCGTTTTTGACACAGAATATATTAATACAGAACAAATTTCCATCTTATTCCATCATGCTCCTGGAGGATTTTTAAAACTTAGTTGATATTAAAATGTGAGCGCAATCAAAATGAGAGATGATTTTTCGCACACACGAGATGATCCAGCCAGGAAGCAGGACCACACACTTTGGGCCCAAAAGTTAGAAACTCTCTGTGGTGAGTCCAGAGATGGGAGCTCACAGAAACTTGCGTAATCGAGTGTGACTTCAGAATAAAAACAAACATTGAGGTGATCTACCGGCTTCGTCCGCTAGCTGCTCTTGCTACTGTCCAACTGGTGCGGGACACAAAAGTTGTATTAACTGCTTTGGCTATGGCAATTTTCTTTGTAAAACTTATGATATTTACAATTCAAAATCAGGCAGGCTCTGATTCATTATGTGGTGTTAGGATTCTGTCTTTAAACCCCTCACACTACAGGATCATTTGGCCGGATAAGTTCTGGTGGTCAGCAGGGCTCAATCTGACCCGTAATTATATATATATGTATAAGAGTAAACATAGCTATTTTTGTGGTTTGCTCCACATCAGTTATGGGAACTGACCTCCAAAGTTCCCCCAATGTAACTGGAAAAATATAGTTGTTAAAACACAAGCTGTTTAGAGTGCCTGCCAGATAAATGGGTTGTAAACTGAAAGTGTCCTCTTAGCTGTACAACAGCACTGTCCCTAGTGTTTCTCACTGATTATGCTCAATTAAATATGGTTTGTTTACCTAACTGCTCGGAAACAGCTTTATATTTAGCTCTGACGAAGGTTAACATCTGTAGCAAATGGCTGCTGCACAAACAAACCCATGCACCTCATTATTTTTATTTTTTTTACTAACTCCATCTTTTCAGTACAGCGACCTCAGCATTAACACACATGTCAACACAAGGTCTTTGATACAAAGTCTTTAAAGCTCACGCACATTCACCAAGGTTTGATGGAGGTTTTCAAACCTGAAGCAAATATAGATGGTTGTCATGACGAAACCACAGTGTAAAGTTGCAGCGTCGTAGATCTGATACAACACAGGAAGTAATACTCGGTTTATTTGTGTTTAAGACAGTGTCCAATAAAGGAAAAGGCCAAGCTATGCATGAGAATAGTAGCAAAGAAGGAGTGAAATATTGATATGACCATTTTCATTGAAGTGCACAAAGGAGCGGCAGGTACAGAAGTGAAGAGAACAGGAGGAAGCGAGCGAAGGAGCTGAACAGAAGAGTTTGAGTTTTGAAAGTGACAGCTCCATTACTACTATCATCCATTAATAACCTGCCAGATCATTAGTGTGAGAAATGAATCCGGGCGCCGGCGGAGACAAACAAACACAATGCTAATCTGTGCTCTCAAACAGAGTGTCAACAGCCTGACACGCGCGAGGGGAATGGAAAGTGAGCAGAGGTCAGGTCGGCGAGGAGGAGCGGAGGAGACGGCGAGGACGACACGGGGAAGAGAGATTGCGGCAGACAAATGAAAAGCTGACGGGGGAGGTTGACAGTGTTTGGTAGACGTGATGAATGGAAATTGATCCGCGAGATATCGAAATGGGGTAATGAAAGTAAGAGGGATGAGGGAGGAAGAGAGGCGGTGGTCTAGTGGCAGAAACTTGGACTATGGGCAGAGAAGGTCTCTGGTTCGTCTCTGGTTCAACTCCACGGAGAGACAACAAAAGACGAACCTGGATTGATCTGTCCAAAAAAAATCCAAGAGTCTCCCTACCCTGTCTAGTGCCCCTGAGCAAGGCACCTTACTCCCCCAACATCTGCTCCCCGAGCGCCTGTACGCGGCTGCTCACTGCTCTGTGTGTACTGCACCAGATGGGTCAAAAGCAGAGATTAAATTTCCCTACCTGCATGAGTGTGCCTTTGCATGACTGTGCATGTGTTTGGGACGAATAAATGCATCTTAATCTTAATCTTAATCTTAAGAAAGATCTCTCTTGGACGACTCTCTCTCTCCCCCTCTCTCTCTCTCTCTCTTTCTCTCTCTTTAAGTTTTGGGGCAATGACAGCTCCATTATTTCCATCATCTGTGGAGAGCCTGCGCAGTCATTAAGAGACAGAAGTGAGCAGCGCAGAGACAAACAAGCGCCGCGCCGATCTCCAGCCTTCAACAGAATGCCAATCAACAGCCATTTGTGTTTGTAATGAATGGCAATTACAGTGCGAGGGGTCCAGAAAGAGAAAGAAAGTCTTATTGCTGCATCATTGCCTCAGTGGAGTCAGCAAATTACATCTCAGGGAGAAAAGCCTGCTCTCTCTCTCTCTCTCTCTCTCTCTCTCTCTCTCTCTCTCTCTCTTCTTACTTTATAGCCTTTCGTTCAATTGTGCACCTGCTTTTTTTGTATCCATTCCTCTTTTATATCTGCCTGTCACTGGCTTTTCCATTATATTAGTCCCATTCTATATTATTCCTCCATTATCAGCTCAGCCATGCTTACACACATCTCCCAGGTCTATCTTCCCTTTGAAAAGCAGCCTCATGGGATGTTTTTGATGTTTTTTTTTAAGTACAATAACAGATTTCCCGCTGATGGGCGAGGACACCATCTACAAATAGGCTTGTGCGTGTGTGTGTGCGTGTGCTTGTGCGTGTGTGTGTTTGGGCGTGCGCCTGCAGGTGAGCTATTTGGGTGGGTCGACGTGCACATGCCGGAAGACGACAGTAAAATGGACAATGTCTCTGAGCTGAGTCCGCAGATGTTGCTTTATAAGACGAGATGAGACCAAATGAAACTTTATTGATCCTCGTGGCGACATTTCTTCTTTGCAGTATCTAAAGTAATATACCCGGGGATAGGGTTTAACCACACACGTTAAGATATAAAGCAATAAATACAGCAATATAATACATAATCAAAATTGAATATAAAATTCCATGTGAGAATTGATGCAAATGCAGCCAAGATATTCACCACGTGTGAGTCAACTGTGTCCCTGCAGGGAATCTGTTTAGATTGTACAGTTTAGTTTGGGCTTACTGCTTGTTTCTCTGCCCAGAAAAATCCCAAATTCTAAGCCTGTAATTATTCTGTTTGTTAAAAAAAAGAAATCCATCTAATTCCCTGCCATGATGCACATGCAGCATCACAGTGGTAAGCGTGCAGATTTGTCTAAAGGACCAGATGAATGTGGTTCGTTGATAGCTTCAGACTAATTAGAGTCACGGATTTGAAGATTTCCATACGACAGGGAGGAAAGACCCCAGAGCTTCAGAATGAATCTTCGACTTTATCCCTGATAGTATCAGTTGTTGACAGAATATGTTGGACAACAAATTAAAATGTGTCTGAAAATTTTGACCTTGGATTTTGCAGTTTAATGAGTTTAGCTTTGATATATGATGTAAAAATGTCTTACTTGTTTGTGATCGTTAACATGAGAAGCCTACTACACACACACAAACAAACACACACACACACACACACACACACACACACACACACACAGCACAGACAAAAACAGAACTGCCTTTTTTGATATGATCAATTCTGCTTTGTGGTGCAGAGTAGGTAATGGATTTGTGTTTGGAGCCAGCAGGCTGCCTTATTACTGCTTTGTCATTACACACACACACACACACACACACACACACACACACACACACACACACACACACACACACACACACACAAAATTTTAATTTTGGTGGCCAGAGTGAGAAGTGTCTGAGGTCCTGCAGGATTAACTCAGAAAAACTTCAGAAACAATGAGACTTAATTGCAGTAAACTTTGTGGAATTTTATTTTAAGACTATAAATATTCTCACATCCCTGATAAACGATAAACGATTTGAATCTTTCACCCTGAATCGACCTGGAAGCTCTTCCCAGTCTGTTGTGCAGAAATGGACTGAAGTTATTGAACCTACTCTTCATTCGATGTTGATCAGTGTTTACATGCTGTTTGACCCGTGCTGAGTCAGGTCAGAAAGTGCAGAGGGAACTGTATCACTGCAGTATAATGGCTGCAGTATTCCACAGTATCTGTATTAACTGAAAGAAAGCCTGATAACAAAACTATGGATTAAGTTATTTGTGAGAATAAATCATGAATCATAATCTGGCTAAGAATATCTGCTCTTTGGACTAGTACCTTGCTGCCTACAGTCTTGTATACATTTTTAACGATGATGAAAGAAGCAAAAGTAGAATTTTCGACAAATTAAAGTCTGCAAACGCTTACTGTCAATCAATATTTCTCTCTGATCAACCAAGCCTGCAATGACCACATGTTGTTGATGGCCACTGCAGAAACACAACCTCCATTCATATCACTGACAATTGTTTCATTTGGAGCCACAGTTTTGCCGAACGGACTAGGGCTGTAACGATTCACAAACCAAAGCCAAAACCTTCACACATTTACGGTTCTTTCAATTTCCCTGTGGAGTTTCCCTGGAGTTGTTGGTTTATGAAGTTTCACAATAAAACCCGGAATGGACCATTTTTGTTGTATCTGTTTTTTGTATTTTGAACTGGTTTGAACTGAACTGTGGGGGACACTGAAACAGACTTTAGGGTTTAACCTCCGGGTGTCGGACCCTTATCTAAATTCTTTAGTTATGTTGTTTACGCAGTTTCATGTTAAGTCAAGTCCAACATGGTCTTTAGTGTTCTTCTCTGTTTCGTTCCACATGTTTTGGAATGTATTTTCTTACGCACCCACTACTAAAAAAAGTTATCCGAGGTCTGAACCGAACCAGTGGATTCTGCATATCGTTACACCTCTAAAACGGACACATGCACAAAGTAACTGACTTTGATCCAATGAAACAGCACTGAATTGTACCTTTCTCTAGCCACTGCTTCTCTCCAGTCCCAGCCTGGAGCTGCTCCTCTTTGAATGTATCACAGAAGCGCTTCAATCTGCTGCATTTCTTTATCCCGCTGTTTATCTATTAGACAGGTGTTATCTGGATCTACGCCTCCTTGCTGTGATGCTCCCAGATTGAACTGCAGTTTCACTGGGGAGCCTGAGGTCCTGATGAAAAAATTATTTAATCGTGTGCTTCACTATGTGTGTGTGTGTCTGTGTGTGCATACCAGTGTCCTTTTCTGTCATTTATTTTCAGTGGGAATGGGTATTGCTTCAATTTGAAATTCACAAATGGAAATAGATGGGTGGAAAATGGTGAGAAAAAAACTACTGTGAATAAAGGAACCTTGAAATTACAGTATTACTCAGTAAGATTCCCCTTTCAGCCCCTCCAGGCATTGTTCCTGCGCTCTTTTCTCTTGGAGAGCAGTTTTTTAACGTTGCCTTGATCTCTGACCTCATTTGACATGATGCCATGAGCCTCACTTTGATTTGTTTACTGTTCGCGTCTCGCTCTGTTCTTTCACACGGAAAACTACAGCACTGAAACACAACCACCTTGGTAGATCTGAGATGGGAAGGAACATAAAGTCAAACATCTAAATTAGTGGATCGCAGGGTTTTGCAATTCTGCCTGTGTTTTGTCTAACTGGTGAATGTCTCCAGATATGTTTCTTATTAACTAAATGTAGAATGTCAGTTTGGTGATTATTTCCAGTTTCCATTTGCCGTTTTCTGACACTCACACCAAATAAGGTTCTGGTATCATAGTGATTTGTTTTCCGGGCGGGTCAACCTCTCGCCACCTTCACCTCTCTTTCCTCTGACACCGTCATCCCCCTGATTGGCTCGTATCGGCCGTCTTGACATCTGGCGACCAATCAAAGTTACATATGACAACCTGTGATCATGACATTACTGTGACACGGTGTCTACACAAGCTGCATAAAGAAATCCGCCTATTAGCAGCAGCAGCAGCAGCAGCAGCAGCTTCAGTGTCTAGAAGGGATGCGTTCAGGCGCCGTTTGGCAGCAATCAAAGCCCAACACGGAATCACTTTAATTATGTAACGCAACCTCTGCTAGACGGGAATATTGGATACGATGGTAGATTATCTGTTAAATCAGCTGCGAGTCAGATGGACGAATATAAAAATGTGGCTTAAACGCCTCCTGTGGAGACGAGCCTTGAGTTACAATGAGCGGGGTCAGATGTAATTTGCAGATGTCATATGCATGAGTCTCACAAGAAAGGTTGCAGACATGACAACAAACACTTTGTGTCGTCGTGACCACCGGCTCGCACTTTGCTCCTTTTCTTTTACAAAAGATGAACTTGTTGTCATGGCAACGATTCTTGGACACAATGCCCAAAGTCATTAGTTTAGAAATATTAGAGTCAAATTAGAAGAGGCAAAGTAAAAGCATTTGTCTATTTTAAACTGAGTTATTTCGACCAGACGCTGCTGTTGCTTTATGAATATGGTGGTTTGATGTGTCCTGTATATGTGTGGGGACAGATAATATGGATTTGAAACAGGAAAAGTTTTGAATGCGTGTCGTCTTCCTGCATGGAGCCATGTGGGGACTCGATAGTTAATAAAAATAGAGCTCAAGGACTTTTAACAAGTGCACTCCGGAGAAATTACAAGCTTCCTTTTTATCCCCACACAATTATCTCCCTCTCCCACACACAATATACACTTACTGACAAAAAATTACTTTTTTTGTCAGGCTCTTTGTTTTTCAATAATTTAGTAGTTTCTTTACTTTTTAAAGCAGACTGCCTGTGTATCTTTAACCTCTGTTGTCAAGTCCTGTGTGCTGTTCTGATCCAAAGCCCTGTCTACAGTCAGGTTCAGGCAGCAGGAGCCTTTTTGTTAGAGATAAATAAAAGCGTTCTGAAGTTATACTCCCCACAGTAACCTTAACCATACTGGATATTGACCCGCAATATCAGTATTTTGGCAGGAAACAATGATGTTGTATGTGAACATATGTGCAACTTGCTCAAAATGTACAATGCCAGGCTTTAAAGTCAGCCTGTGACTCTGGTTGAAGTGCGGTTTGGCAGCGAGTGAGGAATTGCATTCCTCTGGACTGGACATGGTGCGAGCTTCCATATGTCAGCTGTAGGCTGTGTAACATCACACCGATACACTTGGCAGCCTGGCCTGGACTCACCGCCGTGTTGTCAGCGGTGATGGAAAGGTCTTGAAGAATATGAGGCCCACCTGGGAAAAGAGCGATACTCTGTTCTGGCAGTGCTGGCCAAGCCTCAGCCGCTGGGAAGCCGTCCAGCTCAACATCAAAATGTCACCCTAAGAGTGGGAGTCTACCTCATGAGCCAGAGAGTCTGGAGCAAAAATTAGGAAGACATGCGTACCTCTTCCATGGCCGAACTTTCCCTTAAACTCATTCAAGCTGCAGCACATTTCACACACTCGTAGATATCAGTTCCCAAAATGTACCCGATTTTTTTTTAAACCTAAATGCGAGCTAAACACTCATCAAAAACACGACTGTTTGCGGTCCTGGCTCCTAAATGGTGGAATGAGCTCCCCATTGACATCCGGACATCAGAAAGTTTACACATCTTCAGCCGAAAACTAAAAACACACCTCTTCCGACTTTACCTTGAATAAAAAAAAAAAAAACACAACTTTTTGAAACTAACACTTTAGTAGCACTTAAATGGCACTTACTTATAGCACTTTGTAGTTTTGCTTTATTTTGAAGAAATTGTACTTTCTTGATTCTTGTCGTCCTTGGTATGTACCCTCGGGTTTGATGCACTTATTGTAAGTCGCTTTGGATAAAAGCGTCAGCTAAATGAAATGTAATGTAATGTAATGTAAATCAACGCAATATCCCTCCGCCATCAAGGATGTGTTATTGTTATAAAGCTCAAAATGTTGTTCTCCCATAGAGCATATTATCTGGTCAATCAGTAGAAATTTTAAATACAAAATCATAGATTTATTGTAGTTAGTAGAAAAATCTAAAATAAAAATTAAGATCTTTCTGTGACAGTGTTGACTGTGTGCTCATTAATGTTTTCATTATAGTGCCGCCACAATCGTCACACATCCCATCAATGCAGCAACACCTCTCCTCCCTTCCTCTTCCGACCTTTAACTTCCCTCTTTATTTCCAGCTCCTCACCCGCTTTTTTCTCAGCTCAGTGTGATAATTGACTCCCCCCCCCTCCCCACCCTCAGTATATGTTATCTCCCCCTCCCCTGTGGAACCTTTCAGTCATGGCAATTTCTAACACCCTCTCTCGTTATTGACAACGTTTCTCTCCCTGCTGCACTGACACATATACTCACACACACAAACACATGCTCAGATGCACGTTACAAAGACAACAAAGTCTCGCAGGTGCACAAAATGTAAAGCAGGCTCCTTCCCTCGCTTCAGTCATGATTATTTGTCCTGAAACCGAGAAAACAAAACAAGCTTCCGACTTTAAAATGGAGATGAATATCTATGCATCCATTTCAATTACTTTGCCACTTCACTGTCAGTATTTTGATTAGCGCCCCTGTCAGCGTTATGATTATGATGCTGATTACAGTGATCATAACTGTTGTGATGATGGTGATGATGATTGTCTTCGTGATTACTCTGCTTGTTGACTGTGGCCATGTTACCGACGCAGTCTTTCATCCGCTCAACGTGTTCCGTGTGTAATTTTCTGTCTGGGGTAGAGAAGGACGAGCGTTAACTGATCCAGAGAGAGAGAGAGAAAAGAATGGCATCTGTGTGAGAGACAAAACCAAAGAAAAATAAGAGATTTAAATGTTTTAAGCGGCGGATAGATATGGAGGAGTTCCAATTTAGTTTAAGGATGTTTTTTCTAAATTTCTATTTATTAATTTTTTTGCTCTGCTCAGAAAGTTTGTTATTACCATTTAGCTGATATTTATACTCAGGCATGTTATTGTCAGAAGTTATTGTTTTCTTTTATAATCATCGTTAATTACACCTTGAAGCAACATTATAGTTTATTACTTTTACTGAACCCCACGTTGGGCTATCAATCTTTGGAGATGCTGTGGACTAGTGGCAGAAACTTGGACTATGGGCAGAAAAGGTCTCTGGTTCGTCTCTGGTTCGACTCCACGGAGAAACAACAAAAAGACGAACCTGGATTGATCTGTCCAAAAATCCAAGAGGATTCACCCTACCCTGTCTAGTGCCCCTGAGCAAGGCACCTTACTCCCCCAACATCTGCTCCCCGTACATGGCTGCTCACTGCTCTGTGTGTCCTGCACCAGATGGGTCAAAAGCAGAGGTTAAATGTCCCTACCTGCATGAGTGTGCCTGTGCATGTCTGTGCATGTTTGTGCATGTCTGTGCATGTGTTTGGGACAAATAAATGCATCATAAAATAGCAGAATCGATAATGTGATGAAATGTGCAAGTGGAGAAAAGTTAGTTTTCAATGCTAATGAATTTAACATTAAATATATATGTGCTATTAACTGTTGCACATCCATGCACGTTCACCATCATGCATAGTGTTGGTGTAGAGGGAGTGACTCAGAAATAACGAAAGGCAAAGACAGAAAGTAGAGTGAATCGGGGAGAGTAGGAAAAAGAAAACTGCTCTTCTACAGAAAATGTCCCTCTTGCCTGGTGAATTGGCTGTGAATAGAAAAACACACACTTGCAGACACACAGAGGTTAAGACCTATAATCACATCAGTAATTTGTGGAGGAAAAAATAAAGCGTGTTGGAGGAAAACAAAGAAGAAAAAATCCATCTGTTTTTAATTGTCGCCTGCTGGGAAGAAACGGAAAGAAACAAAGGTTGAAAGGAAGCAATCTTATCAAGATAATTTGATTCTCCTGGAGTTTTACTGGTCAACTGGATTTCCAGAAGGGAAAAGAGAAGAAAATCACTAACAAATGGGGGAAATTGACAGTAATGATAACTATTAGCAGTAATGTGTCTCTGGACGTTTTTTTCTTTTTTGTTGCTCAATGGCACAATAATTGAAAATGATGAAAAAACTTACTGTATCTCATCATGCATTCCTCATGCAGTAGATTGTATTTGATGAAGAGTCTGCAGAGGAACCACCTGACAGGCCTTTGCAGCATGTTTCAGTTCGTGTGTTGAACGGCAAACCCTCCTTCTGTCTGTATGAGTGAACGATGCAGCTCTCAGTTGTTCACTGCAGCTCTGTGAGCACAGAGGAGCTGCTGACTTACGGAGCTTCAACCAACACAAATCTGCATTGACAACAGTATGTCTAGAAATGTTATTAGAATCCTCCGTCATCAGGGTCCGTGTTTGAACTGATGCAGTAGAACTCTAGCTCTCTGTAGCTGTAACTCTTGCATTGTGTTGTTGTTGTCTCTTCTACCTCAGTGCAAACTAATATATCCCTGTAAATAGGATCCAAGTTATTTACCATTGGTTTTATATGAAGGTTTCAGATATACTGAAATATCTAAATTGAATTTGGGGATTTTGCCCATAGATGAGGGATGTATGATGCTAGAAAAACTGCCTAAGTCCCCGACTGACCAATTAATTACTTGAAAATTGTGATAAAGTTCTTGATTAAATCAAGATATCTTAAACATTGCCATCTTGCATATTTAGTGGCCATCCTGTTCAGTAGCTATCATGGGATGGAACTGCGGATCCACATGCTCAACCAATCATAAGTCACTCCTAGCGGTTAATCATGATGTTTCATGTCCCATCCGTTATCATGGAGGAGGCAGGATTTCTGACCTACACCATAGATTGAGGAGCTGTCATGTCATCCATCTTTATATATAGTGTATGGGTTCAGGCATTTTGCTCTGGCCAGCTCTGCAATGAACATCACAAACATTGCTTTTGGTTCACAATTGGCCTGACTTACTGTTCAGTTATGTTTGGAATCTTTACTCTGTTACTGTCATGTGGTTCATTTGAGGATAAATCTGCACTTTGTATATGGTATTCAGTTGGTACCCTTCCACGAACAGGTACCCAGTCCTATCTTTCACCCTGACTGAATCGCTGTGTCCACAGGATGACAGGAGGTTTGTTTGAAGGGCATGTGAGTCTTCCACGTCTCAGTCCAGGGAGACATTTTAAAGCTTAAAGCACAGATGACTGGAGCTGTCCCCTCAGTGTTCCTCGGAAGAGTCATTGTTGTTTTAAGAGGGGATTGCTTCAACCCTCCCATCTCCTCAGCATCTTAAGCATCACTCTCATGTTTTCAGCCTAATTGGACTGATCTCATAATTACACAGCGATCAAGAGGGATTTTAATAAAAAGACATTAGGGCTGACTCGACTAATTTAAGTGAATCTAAAGTGGTGAGTAAGCCGCAGAACTCTGCTGCCGTCGAGTGTGGAAACACAAGGTTTTCCACAGAGCAGCTGGAGAGACTCAAATTGATAGTGCGTGTGAAAGTATCTCCTCTGGAGCATGGCTGAAAGACAAGTTAAGATAGTTTAGAACTAAGTAGATAGAGAGAGATATATATATATATATATAGAGAGAGAGAGAGAGAGAGAGCTTTTACAACTTCACCGTCCCTGTTTGAGAGCGCATGTAACATCCAGACTAATGATCCTCACGAATGACGGAATTAAAACAGGGATTTACAGATGAGAGCTTGCGGTTTGACAGTTAAAATACCAGCTGGAGAAAGTGTGAAGGCGACTTCTGAGTTTGAAATCAATGTGTGACATCACTGTCAGACAACATTATCCAATAGAGCAGTCATGAAGAATCATAACAGAATTCTTTTTTTAATGAAACTGCTGAATCAGAGCTATCCTCCTGCACTTTGCAAGAAACCATAAAGAAACCCTATTACAGTTATTTAAGGTGAATACTGTGTAAACTGTAGATAGCCTGTCATCATCTGCAAAGAGTCAATCACCTGGGGATGCCTCCTGCCAAGGAACCAATCATCCAACCAGTCAGTCTTCAGTTTGCATTATATCACACAGTCACACTCTCGTCATACCATCTGGTGGAGCTCAAGACAGGTTTTCAAAATATAATCCCACACCTAAGCCTGTTGTCTGTCTTTTGGGGCTTTTCACCTCTGTGCATGTTTACAGACGATAACCAGCAGCTACATATTCAATGAATAGAGGGAACGTGTGTCGTTTGATAATCGGGTGACGTAACAGAGCAAAGTGCTTGAAAACCATGTGCAGAGACGGTCTGTTCCCTGTTACTGGTTGACATACGACAACATTAAACAGGAGGCGTTCAGTGACCACTATGCATCCATTTCGCCCTATATTTATATACATTTTTTAGAATGTTTCTTTTAGTCATATTTCTCCAGTTAAAGAGCGCAGATCCGGTTTAAACAAGAATATAATGGAACAACAATAAATGCATAATGTTGAACATCATCACATTTTACGTATAAGTCGACTGACCCACACGTTCAGGCCTGTACGTCCTGCTTGTTTCAGGAGCTTTTTGCCTTCACTTTGCTGTTGAGCTTAGTTAAAGCTGAGTTTCTGTCAGGTGAGGGATGTGGCCAGTCAAAATCATTCAACTGTTTGGTTTGCTTTGTATTTTTGGGGTAATAATCTTGAAACAGGGGGAACATGTATATAAAGAGAATTTTCTACCTTGGTCACCCACAGACCTGTAACCCCATACTGATTGTTTCATTTAGAATCCAATGTGCCGGAGTCAAACCAATACAATAAGAAACATACGAGTTCCTTAATGCGTTCTGACTGCGCTATGCATCATCATAAGTGGGTAAAGAACAGGAATGGAGCTTGTATAGGATCAGAAAATGTGGTAAATCCTTGTTTCACCTCTAAATGTAAAACCAGGCTTGCATCAACCAGTGGAATCAGTGGGATGCCGCCTCTCCCTGGAGGGCTCATTAAATTAGATTTAGTTGTTTGTTAACTCAAAATGAAGAGGAGAGACTTATTCTCTGTGTTATTTCAGACATTGCTCGGATTGGGGTAGTAGTAATAAGATGCCTCCCACCAATACCAAAGAAGATTGCGTCATTGAGGTTCTCAAAGAATATAATAATTGTACTAGATCAATGTTCAGTGTTAGTGCTAGTGTTAGTGCTGAAGAGTGAAAGAAAATCTTTCGGCCAATCAGTGCAGTGATCACCCAGTTGGAAGGAGCATTCCCCATGTGGGGTTGTTATGGACCCGGTGTTGTTTGTTTGTCTCGAGGAGAGGGAGAGAGTTGAGAAAATAGCAGGTTAGAATGATAGGTGATGAGGAAAATTGTGTGTGTGCATGTGTGCATATTCTCTCTGTGTCTTTCTCTATCAGGATATCTGTGTAGACACTTATACCACAATGCTACCCTACCAGTACCTCACGCGGAGAAATATAAAAATGTGAAACAGAAGAATCTGCATTTGATTTTTGCACTTTACCTGAATACAATCTACGGCTAATGATTCCAGAAATCTCTGTCTGTCTGTAAGTGGCTGGCATTTCTCAAGAACCATTCGTCTTCTCCCCTTAATTCCTGAAATGTGTGCAGGTCCCTTTTACAGTTTCAGAAAGAAAGCTGCAACCAGCGTCAGCACAGGTCAAACAAATGGCCCATTTGAAACATTCATGTTAGTTAGGGTAAAAGGATCTATATGAATTATACATGTCAATGTGGACTTGACATATTCAGCACCGGTTTAGACCAGTTTCAACATTCACAGGGCAAAATCTTTAGGTTTGATGCCTTAATCTGAAAGAGTTTACAGGATACTGTTTGTAATCAGGTGTGTGCTTGCAGCTCAGTTGTTGGTCAAGTGTGATGGGCAGGAAAGTGAAGAGTTGGGTGCTCTGCACTCGTCTTCAAAGTGGAGCTCGGGGGTATTGTGATCCAGTGGAGACTGCTCCCCGGAGAGAGATGTGACCGGATTAAATGTTCAGACACCATCTGGACTCGTGTGTGTCCCACTGATCCTAAAAAAGCTCTGGCGTCTCTCTCCTTAGTGAAAGTATAGACCATAATGTTGCCTTGGACATACGTGGTTCACACTCATAACACTTATACATCAACTACAACAGGTCAAATAAATACTTTCTACTAAAAGAGTAATTAATGCGAAATATTCTTGACTTTTCTTCATCTTATTTTCATGTTTGACATGTGGGTGATTATAACTTCATTTTGGTCGATTAATTGACAATGACAACTTGCAAATTCATCATCATTAGGGTTCTTTTAATGAATCATTTAAACATCCATTTTCATGCATAATGGGTCAATTTATGTAATAAGTCTTTAACTTGTAGATTTTAGTAACAAAGGCAATATTTTATGCAGTTACAGCTACAGTAGTGTCTTCCTAAATTCTATATTATGTTTTTATAGGTCTCATAAATTGAATAATGCAATTTACAAACCTGTTTGCACCCAGAAAAGAAACCCTGGCTTTTACAAAGGTTGCACATTACTTTAGCAACATTAAAAATACATATTTTATGGGTTTTTTCAAACAGTGTTGTGTATTGCTTTGTTGAAAACTGAAACAATGAAAAATGCATGTTTAATTTTTATCCCAAGCCCAGGGAGGAATAAAAACACAAAAATCCTGACAAAGGTTTTCATAACTCGAGCACGAAAGAATTATTGTGCTTTTATTATGTCTGTTGTGAATTCCCAATACTGGAAGTCATGAGTCGAGCGTTATTTGTCGTTCTTAAAGTCATGTATCAGTGGATCTAACAGATCAGCACATCTCACAACAGCATCGTATAAAAAGCCATAAATAAAACAACAATCACAAACTTGGTTGTAATGTAACCAAACATTAACAGTATCTGTGCTGTTGGTCTCTAAGTATAAAAAGGATCTGGTGTTTATTTTGATAAAGACGTCTGTCAGCTAACCTGAGGAAGTGATTCTCTGCTTCATCATCTTACATCCTGTCTCCTTTTCTCCTTCTCCATGGTGTTTTATCCTACAGTGACCTTTCGGATTCATTCGCCTCCATATTTTCCTACGTCAGCACCTTTCCCTCTTTTCTCTTTGTTTCCCTCACTGACTCTGTTCCTGAGTAAGCATTTTAAACTCCCATGGGGCTGTTTGAAATTAGCTGGTTATTGTGGGGGAGTGGGGGGGGGGGGGGGGGTCGCATCCGTGAGTGGTCCTGGTCTTCAGGACTAACAGGACAATCAGACATAATGCAGGTTGGTTCCAAAATTTGTCCAGAGTCTTGTCCTGCTTTAAATCCTCTTTCCTCAAACAGCTGCAGTGCTGTTTTTTTCAAAGACCGTCCACATTGTGTGCGTGTAAGTGTATGTGTATATGTGTGTGTGTGATGTGTCATTTTGGACAAGCTGTCTTACTTGACTTTTGCCCTCTGCAGTGTTGTATCCTTCAACAACATGCACCCTCTGCAGTGCATATTCTGCCTCCAACCTAGTATATAAAATACACTTGGGTGATGCAGCCTTTAGTACACAGAAGCCCTTACACAGCTCTTGTCGAGCTTCTGTGTTTGCCTTGGAGAGATGAAACAGGAAACTAATTGGGTATTCTCAGCATAAAGGGGTCAGTACACTTCAACAGAAAGGCTTTTCAGGTTATCCAGCAGTGACATGTTTGTTGCAGAGTAAAAAACAAAAACAAAGCTGAAGAAGTTATACATCTATTTTACTTCAATTCAACTGAGAGGGTCCGAGATAATCAACAAAGGATGTGAGTAAACCTGCTTGACCTCGAATGATCAGTTCATTACTAATTACAAAAATGAATCGACATCAATTCTGATTAAATGTTGCTTTACATTTGTAGGTTTCAGCTTTCTCCATTTTGAGGATTTGCTGCATTTCATACAGGTTCAAGGTGCTGTACAGAGACATTAACAACAGTTAAATACATCAATTCAAAGTCAAAAAGCGCAATTAAAAATTAAAGAATTAGAATTAAGAAAATAATAAATCGTCATAATTATTTTTAAATTAGTTAAAGGACTAAAATATAAATAAAATTGATAAAATAATAAAATAAAACCAAATCATTTGTAGTCTAATATCACCCCCAGCCACTACCACCACCAAACACCCCCCCCCACACACACATACACACACACACATACATTGACCTGCACTTCTATCCTAGTTTCTGTTCATGAGACACACTGTAGGCTCTAACAATACATCACTGTCAGTAAAGTGAGGGATATATAAACATTTTAGACTTTAGCTGAGCGCAGCCTTTACTGTAAAGAATAGTTTGAGTGACATCCAGAAAAACTCCCTTGGTGGAAGGAAAAAAAACTGTAATTTGAACTCTTCAAAAAACAAATTTTCCATTCACACATCAAAATACTTTTTGATAACCTTAGTGCGAGAGCTTGTCTCGGGCCCGGAGCGGTGTGTGTGTTTTGTCTGCATTCATGTTACTTACGTTTAGTTTGACAAAGCCTCGGAGACGGGTAGGTATCAGCACACACACGCATAAACGCACGCTAACAGTAAGATATGAGAGGCCTTCTTCCCGCGGGCTTCCTTCCTGCTGGCAAATACTCTACGAACAGACAAGCAAACAAGAAGAAAGACAGAAAGTACCAGAGCAGAATGAGCACCAACGAGAAGGAGTTGGCGGGCGGGGAAAGTGGAAGTGAAGAGACGCTGCGGCGCAAGACTGCTCCGACTGTTTCAGGGAGACTCGAGGAAGCTGTAAACCTCGTGAGGGGAACTGAGGTGAAGGAAAGAGAGGAGGTGGAGGAGTAAAAGGATTAAACCGAGCAGAGTAATGTACTTGGGGTAAAGAAAGGACATTCATCTCTCCGTCCTCCCGAGGTCTATCCTTGTTTCATCAGTGGAGGAGGCCGATAAGAGAGCTTGCGTATGATTGGCTTAACACTTGGCCCGTCGCCACGGACGCACTTCCACCGTGGGAGGAGGACGGGAGCTGAGGGATTCTATCAGATAGGATGTGTTTTTTCTACTGAAGTATGTGACTGACATCAAATCGTGCATTTTGTGATTTGGACTATGCAGCTGTAAATGGTCCTCTACACACTCTATCTGCATCATTTCCTTCGATTGTCATGTATTTTCAAAGTGAGACTCAGTAGATCTTTGTTTAGGACACTTTACTCACACCGGAGAAAAAACCTCTGTCGTCAAATGAATATATTACACATGTCTTTTGTGAACTGTTGCCTCCGTTCTGCGCTTTACTCATCTGCCCCTTCATTTATCTCCATCCTGGAGCTTTCCTCACTGCTCATCAATGCAAATATATGGATTCAGCTACAGCCAATGAGTGTTTCTCATCACCGTTGGTTCCCTGTAATGCGACAAATTGAAGGTGTAGTCATCGGTTTGAAAGCAGAGGGAGGGGAGCTCGGCCGCATTGTCTTCCACCCTGTGATTCCCATTGTTTGATTCCAAATATCACCTGATGCGGCGCTTTCACGTGAATTATTCCGCTCTGCATGTATGTAGGGCAGCACGAGCGGAATACAGCAGAAGCAGGTGGGCTGGTAATGCTTCACAGTTTTCACTCTGAAGCTCTGTCGACGTCCTGTGCCACAGTGACAGTGGAGCAGCATCTGTCAGCTAACGCAGAGAGAGAGAGAGAGAGAGCGAGAGAGAGAGAGAGTCAAAAGGAAACTGAAATGTTTAGAGCAAGCTGTTGGCTTTGCTTCCAGGAGCACACGATAATATTAAAAAAAAATAGACAACTTTGTTTTTCACACCAAGGAGAGGTTATGGAAGCATGGCAGCCACAGGAAAGCAATGTGTGAGCAGCCAGCAGCAGCAGCACAGTCTATTCATCATCATCGAGCTCCTGGCTGCACACTCACTGGTGGAGCTCACCTCACAGATACCAAAATCAAGGACCCACATTCAGAGAAGACCAGTACAGACAGACCTGTAGTAGAGCCGGGCACTTAATCGATCAAGATATTTAACACAATATCATAAAGTGCAATCTATATATTATAATTTTTTCACCATTTAATATATTGTTTATTCAGTGTGCAAGAAAAGGTGAGATGATAAAACATAGTTAGTTTTAATGTTGTACCTCAGTTTTGGAAAATGTTTAGCTGTTTATCAAGTGCTTGTCATTCTCTGATCATGAAATCCCAACCCCTGCTTGGATCTGCACCAGATAGCACACACTCGAGTGTCAGTCCCCTAAATGTGCTTGTTTGTTTTTTTATTACTCTCTGAGAAATCACCAAAAATGTTGAAAACAAATCTTCATTCTAAAGACAATGAAAAAAAAAACAATTCCTGGATCTGCACCAAAATGTAATGGGTTCTTTCCTGTCCCAGAATGCATCCTTCCACCTGGTTTTCTGGTAATCCTTCCAGTTTTGCAAAATCCTCCCAACTCAAATACAGACAAACACAGATGAAAACATAACCTCCTCGCTGGAGGTTACAATGATAATGTGATAATTGTGATCATTATCAAGATCGACAGATTTGTATCTTGTTAACATTTTAAGCCGTATCACTCAGGCCTGACCTGTTGTCAGCTACACACAGAGACAACACATTATGCTTCTTTGCAGCCCGTGTCCTCTGCCGATCAAACAGCCAGAAGGCAGCAGACGTCACATGTCCAGCTAATCTAGTGACATCTTATCTGTTATTTATCACTGGGTCCACCAGATCCTGTCCGTGTTGACCTTGACACGCCTGTGAGCTACTGTCACACACACTGAAATACTGATCTGACAGCTGACAGAGACACGGGCACAAGTTTCTAACATTACACGTAGAAAATGTCTCACATATGACTTTGTTTAGCTTTTTCTTTCTTTGTCAGTTTCCTCCTGCTTTCGCTTGGATCTCGTTCTCCTCAGTTCTTTCTTTCTCTGCCGCTGTGTCTGGCACAAACAGTTTTGAAGTGTTTATTCCGTATTTTTCTTTCCCTTCATCCTTATCACTGACAGAGTTTTTCAGGCAGTCACTCAGGAGTTCAATCATTCGCTAAACACTATCCACATATCTCACTGCGGACGTGTACATGACAGATCTATAAGTACAGGAGATACCTGACACAGATCACTGGGATGGTATCCATAGCAACAGTTTATCTTGTGCTGAAGTAATGAGAGGAAATTAGAGGATTATCACTTCCATCATTCATTCAGCAAAAGGTTAATTTACTGTTTCTGAAATGAGAATGAGTGAGAACTTGCTGCTTTGCTTTGTTTTGTACGATTATAATGAAATAAATAGGGACAAAAATCTTTGTGTTTTGCAGCTGATCAGACAACACAAATCATATTGAAGATGTCATTTGCTGAAAAAATTGTGTCAGTTTTCACAATTTCCTGGCATTTCATACGTTTACGTTTTAATTAATTGATACAACAAAAAAAACTCATTGACAGACATTGACAATCAATAACTATTTTTTTTGGGATGTATGAATCCACAAACTGGCAGAAGAAGAATATTTTTTATTAAGCCTCGTTAACAATGAGGCTTTGTATTTCTCATTGTCTTCTTTTTTTCATTAGCTGCTTTCCGTCAGTATCCTATAACGTCTGTAATATTTTTTTCCATTAAACTGCATCAACATCTGGATGGCAGTATAACCACAGATACTCTGACAACTGGTCCAAAGTCTTATTCATCTTCACCGAGCACGTTGCATCCGTCGTTCCTCTAACTGGGAATGTGCAGAGATCGCTGTTTTCAGAGCTCCATTATCGCTCTCCTCTTTTGTCCCTTCTCTTTTCTCCCCAACTTCCCCTCTCAACTAACTAACCGACTCCAAACCATTTCTCACCTCTTTCCGCTGCGCCTCTACTCTTGTCAGCGACTCATTTTCATGTGCAATATCCTCAAACTGAGCGGAATTAAAAGGAAAAAGCAAAGGAAGCCAGTTTGGAGAGGGTATTAAAAAGAGAAAGAATACAGAAGAGTGTGAAGATGGTGAGATATTTTCCATAACAGACTCGTCAGTGAAGGCTTTTCCCTCATTAACATGAAAAGAAAGGGAAGAATGAAGAGGAAGCCGATTTTTTATGTTCAGCTTTTGAGCCACATTGTTCAGTTTCTGTATTAGTTGAGGGATGTTTTCAGCAGTGGGGGGGGGGGGGGGGGGGTGAGTGGGGTAAAAAAGGAATAGAGAAGTGAGGAAGAGAGTTGATGAATGAGGGGGACTATAAAAATAGAAAGCCGAGGGGAGAAGGGGGAAGTAAGCAGAAAGAAGTCGTTTGTCTCCGTTTAGAGCAGCTGGATTGGCTGTGAATGCAAATGTTCTCGTTGGTTAGCCAGATCCTTACGTAACTTTACAGTCTAGATGGAAATCAGTGTTGTAATGATCCGTCCATGTTTTATTTTAAGCCTATTTAGTGTGTGTGTGCGTGCATGCAGGCGTTTGTGCGTGTGACAAAGTGACAGATAGAAAGCAGGTGAGACAGTTTTATAACCTTCAAATTATTAATTTGAGTTCATGCAGCTAGAAGAAGGTATATTGTGTTCATGTGTGTGTGTGTTTGAGAGAGAGTGTGTGTTTGCGTGTGCGTGTGTGTGCAGTAGTGTGCTTCTTCATCATCTCAGCACCATATGTAATATTCACTGTTTCCTCTGTGCTCATATGAATGAGATGCTGCCTGTCAGTCTCCAGGATGTAGACACGAGTCTGCCAGTGCAGCTTCAGACTCGCATCTCTTTTCTTCTCTCTCTCTCTCTCCCTCTTTCTTACCCCCGCCCCCTCTATGTCCTCTCGTCTGCTCCTCTTCTCTCCCTTACTCTTCTCCCTTCTTGACATTCTCTCTCTGCTCTGCCTCTGCAAGACAACCCTTTGCTTCCATCTCCTCTCTCTATCCACTGCACTTCTTTTTCTCTTCCCACTGTGACTCAATATTTCATATTTCATATTTCATAGATGCATAGTTCCACAATCAGGGGTGGAATGTGTAAGTAAATAAGCCAGCATTACAGTAGTGACATTTTACCTGTGAACATGCTGCAGTGACACTGTGACCCTCCAACCTCCAATACCATGTTGGAAATATAGCCATTCAAATGCCATTGAATTAAAGGTTAATATACAAAAACCATACTAAAATTGTACAGATGCCGACACATCTAACCTTTTCTTCAGTAAATCAACAAAACCAGACCCACTGTTCTGTGCAACTATTGACAATTATATAAGAAGAAAAATAAGGCAGTAAAATCCACAGTCCCCTGCTCCACCAAGTCCATTTGATAGTATTAATAAAACATTTTATGTCTTAGAGACGCCTAACAATATGCCAATAAGAAACACATGAATAATTCAAGTGAAACCATCAAAATCACATTAGAACACAAACACCTGTCAACATGTGTGACACAAAGGGTTAAGAGCAGGTTACAGGGCAAAGACACACAGTACAGCATATGTGAAAAAAAGACTTTTAATAATCTCCATGGAACCTCACCTCTATGCTTACAACAGGCTTGCGTTCCGACGTTCCACCTTTAGCTTGGATGTTTCCAATTGTACTTAAATCTTCCATCTGATTACAGGCTCAGGGATTTTTCACATTCATGGTGTGGAGGCCAGGCTAGGAAAAAAAGTTCTCCTAACGCTCAGCCAGTTGAGGCTAACCTGCACGACCTCACATTGCTGTGGGTTGAGCTCTGGTCATAACGTTAATAGCATGTAATGCCCTCGAAGTCACTTATAAAACTGCTGATCCAAGTCATTTGTCAAGCGTTTGAGAGTTAATGAGTTTTCATATTAAACTCATCCTATTAGGACAACGGAGGAAGTCTGCGTAAGCCCTAATAATCCCGTTACCTTCATCAGTGTAATGGCTGTAATTGCGCTTGTAAAACCTGTGTAAATTTCTAACAGAGGTTCATGTGACATTCACTTGAAAGAAAACGTTTTTTTTTTATATAATACTTAACAAGTGATAGGCCTGAGCTCTGGAAGAGTTTGGTTTTTCTGGGATCAAACTATTTTAGGGTTGTGGCAAGGTTTTGCTTAATTTTTGGAACATGATGGGCTCCGTTAGCTTCATAGAAATTTGCAGATTCCTACTAATGAGGACAGAGTTTCTTGGGAGAAAAGGATCATCAGAGTTAAACCTCTGAATGTGTGTGTCTGTGTGTGTGTGTGTGTGTGTGTGTGTGTGTGTGTGTGTGTGTGTCATTCCTGAATAACTCAATACTGGTGCCGAAATGAAACTGCATCCACTTAGCATTCTTCACTTCTGCAGAGGCCTAACTGTAATCTGATGCAGTGTATCGCTGAGATCCACTCGCTGCTCTGTTCTGCTATCTGCTCACAAAGCTCATATATCGGCTTCACCGGGCGCCGATTAGACCCCAGACTGGTGCTTTGCCTATAAGTAGGCTGTAGCCTTAAGGTAGGACTTGGCGGAGAGGGAAGGAAGGAGAGGAGGAGGAGGAGGAAGAGGAAGAGAGGGGAATGAATTAGAGACTATGGGGTAAAATATGAGGGTGGGAGAGAATTTGGCAAGGTTCCAGTCCCATGAATAAAATGCATAAAGTACACAGTAAATTTTTAATACTGTTTAGTTTCCACCAAGAGGCTAGATTTGCATCCTCATCCCCTGATTATGACATCTTCAGTCAGCACTCCAGGCATGGCTTTACACACCCACACACACACACACACACACACACACATACGTTTTCAGTAGAGGTTACTTCTGCTGAGAGAAGCTAATCGAGCTGAAGCCATTCCCTCTTCCCTCTGAATCTATTCCGTTCCTTCTCTACCTTGTCCTGTCACACACTTCCTCAGGGATCTGCTATCAGATGAAATCTCAGGTCCATCACTTTAAAGTGAAAAGCTGACCTGCTGGTGCCTCGCACAGAATGTGAACACGGGTCACAGCAGAAATGGAATACTTTCTGAGACTGTTCTCACAGTGAAATAAATGCTCTGTATTTATAGAGAACTTCTTGAATCTTAATGACCTCAAAGTACTTATTCATACAGTATACCTATTTGCAGTACTTTCTTGAACACGTCAATCAATGTAGCGGCACAGCCATCAGACTCAATTTGGGGTTTAGTGTCTTGACCGAGGACACTTCTGCACGTGGAATGGGGAGACTCTTTCAGGAAGTGACCTTTTGCTACTTTAGGATCCCTTTTTTGAATCTTTTCATGTTTCAATCTTGTTTTGGATAATCTGTCTGAACTCAGTAAGATAAGATACAATAAGATAACCCTGTATTAGTCCTACAACAAGGTGGTTTGGCATCAAATGGGACAGTAACAACAAGAATCACCAGTACAAAGTAATAAGTAAACAAACAAACGAATAGCAATTAAGTCAACAGGATTGCACATGGAGAGATGTTACACCTGCGTAAATTAAAAATCCATTAGACTCAGCTGGCTCCTTCTCATCATTCCGCTCAGTCTCTTCCTGTTGGCTGTTGAGATGCTGCTGCCAGTTTGCCGGTTCCCGGTAAACCACTCAAATGATAGATGACCTCCCCGTCTCCCCTGTGGTGGGTGGGGATACTCACCGCTATACTAATGAAGAGAGTAAGAGCTGGAAGCAGGTTATGAATATTTTTGTAAACTGGTTACCATGCGATGTAAAGATGCTAGAGCTCCCTGGATCTGTCTCCATCAGATAAACAGTAATGGGAGATGAACGCTATAACATTTAGCATTAGGGTGTTTTCCGATACAGAATAACCATTCCAGCTTTTCTCAAAATCTATAAACATCACTTTATGGAATCGTTTACATGAGCACCGGGATTCCACTGGCACTAAAAACAGTTCTGCGGCCCACCATGATGGAATGAATGTAACTGAATTTTACGACAAAGAAACTCAATTTTTAATGTGGATCGTCACATCTGGTGGCTACCCAGTCCAATTACCTGACTCAATAACCGACTGCGCTTCAGCCTATCAGACCACTGCACCCCTAATTATCACCATCAGACTTTTTTCTCAGCATGTGCACCATCGCTCCATCATTTATCATCATTTAGCACAGAACTGGAGATGGGGCTGCACCTGCTCGTATGACAGAGAATAATTCGACATGGCGTTTACAAGCCATAGTGTCTTGGTTTTTCTAATAAGGTTCTCTAGCAAATGTGTCAGCTTTCTGAAACTGGGATAGTACGTTTGCGTGTGTGAATAGTTCAGTAATTGCCCTTTTGAGAAAAAAAAGATCTTTGCTTGACATAAAACACCTTTATGTTTGTTTTTGTTGTTAACTTCAGCAAAAATCGTATTTCTAACTGTAAGTTTGACACTAAAAAAGCTCACAATGACCATAACATGGCTAAGTAGCTAAAAGTTTACAGATTTAGCTGAGTAATAGTTTGAACCAAAGTAATTTCCTTCCCTCATTGAGACGCCTGCCCCCTTTCTCCCTCCGGGGGACTGTCTGAACACTGCAGCCCAGTTAAATGTTATCATTTAGCTGCTAAGCAGCAACTTCCAATGGAACAAGTCTCTGCCACACAACAGTGTTTACACATGCATGCAGTCACTTAACCAGAATTAAAGAAGGCTCTGCTAAATAAACTGCATCATGTACAATTTTAAAACAAAAGAATCCCATTTTCAACGACAGCTGTTGAGTTACATTTTAAAAGAAATTTGAATTAAACACCCCCTTAAAAAAACAACTTAATTAATCCTTTGACATTTTCACCAGCGAGTTCCTGCCATGCAAAAATACACACGGTTGAGAAATTTCATTCACCGCGAGTCACCAGTGGTCTGAAAATCCCAGCACCAGCTCCAACAAAAAGATGATATGATAATAGCGACACACTTTGATCTCCTTGTAATCACTTTGAAGGGTTTGAATGACATTGGGGCAGTGTCGCAGGGAGCTAAACAGCCAGTTAATGCTTTTGAGATGAGCCTACTAAAATATTAATGGGGGTCCTGGGCAAGGAAAGGTCATCGGTGAGACATAGACGGAATAACAAGAGGGCTGGTGGTTACTGCTGCAAACCTTAAGCAACACCAGTGAAAGCAAAAAAAAAAAAAAAAAAGCCACAGCTGAAGACTATCGCAGGCAGCAGATCCTCAGCCGCAGTCCTCGGGTGGACACAGTAAATGTTGATGAGAACAGATGAAACACTTTCTCTTGTGCACACAACATGTTTGTAGCTGCAGGTCAAACTGAACTCGGCAGAAAACACCAACCAAGTGGCAAATTGTCCAGATGGTACAAACAAGACAACAAATGGTTTTATTTTTATTTTATAACAGTTTTTTATTCACAGTTGATTCTAAAGAGGAACTCAAATCAGCTGTTTCACTACAGACAACAGTACATTTCCCTTAGGATTTATATTTGTTTCGTTCGGTGTCTTTCATCCAATATTATAATTTTCACTATCGGCTGTACTCCTGCTCCATAAAGGTGTTGTTTTTCCTATAAAACAGAGAGCTGGTGTTATATATAAGAACTGGAGGGAGGGAGTGCAATAATCTGGTTAAAGTAAGTAAATCCTATACGGGATTCTTAAAGTCGTAAAGCAAACACACCCACAATGGGGAGCAGACGTTTCCCGCACGCACAGAAGCAGCGTGAGCAGAAGAGCTGAAGCTGGAGCGGAAATCTGTCCAAGCAACCTGAGTGTAAGCACATAGATTGAGCACAAGCAGCAACAAATCTAAGCACAAGCAACAGGGAAAGAAAGGGAAAAGTCCATACAATAAACAAACATTGGAAAAAGTATCTACAAAATCAATACATTTACACCAAATTGCATGAATCGCATATATACAGTCAAAAGCTGAGATAAAGGTAGTTACTCTCCGAAGCTAATGCTAGTGCCTGTGGCTCTCATCTCGAGATGCTATCCTGCTTAGTTTAGTCTGTCTTTATGTGGGATTCAGAAATCCTTCTTTGAGTTTTATTCATACTCAAAACTTACTTTTTTATTGATTGGTTGTCTTGATTATTGTGAATTGCATTGTATTAATGTTTTGAAAAGTGCTATCTAAATCAAGTTTATTATTATTATTATTTATTTTGGACTAGGATTTACGTAGTAAATATTCGGAGAGTCCCCTAAACTCGTAGTACCTCAATTTTGTCCAAACTATTTCTGTGTTTGACTTTGGACTGAGCATGCAATTATTATCATCCACTTTACCAGCACCCACTCGCTCAGTTCATAAGAACCTCCACCTCCGCCCTCTCTCCTCTTTTCCATCCTATTTAAGCACTAAAATTATAAGCCTGATTTCCTCCTGCCTCTACATTTGCACCACTCGCCCCTTTCTTCCTGCCCTCTCTCTCTCTCTCGCCTCCCTTTGTGCTGTGCTTTTGCACAAGCCTGTAGAGTTTGCCCTCGCTGTGTTTCAAATTACATGCCACATCAAATAAGGCTTATAATGCTGTTAGTGCAGGTGCGAATGTGTGTGAGTGCCTTGGTATTTCACCTCCTTCAGATTCCTTTTAAATGAATCTCTAGGGTAGAGCTCAGTATTCTGAATGAGTAACACCGAGCTGTAATTGATCTGATTGACACAGCATACTGTGCCATTATCACTGACCTTTCTTTCTTTCTCTCTTCTTCTCTCCCCTCTATTCCTCTGCCTGGCTCCTGTGCAAACATCTAAAGGAAGTGGAGGTGAGTAAATCCATTGTGCTCGTAACCTGATAATACTGCGTAGAAGCATACTGCAGAAATGGTATGTGTTGGTCTGACACTTGCTGCAAGGCATTGTTGCAGAGCTGGAGAGGTGTTGCTAATTTAAATGCACAGCAGGCTGGGTGGCTGGTCAGCTATAACGTGGTATAGTTCAGCATATTAAAACGCTGCGGCAGTGGTTTGGTACTTTCCTCACTTTAAAGCAATTCATGCAGGTTGCACATGTTTATCAGTCAGTGCTCAGCAGCTTTCAGTAACGAGAATCTCACAGAAGCTCCCTTTTAACTAGACATGACCGAAAGTATATAGACATGGTAACATTACACCCATATTTGATTGGGTTGTGGTCCGGGCCATGTGCAAGCTAGTCCAGTTATTCTGCTCCAAACTGGAAAATGAGGGGCAACATTATCTTTATACAGGAAGAAGCCTGATATAATATGTCTAAAATGTAAAGGAATTCCATGCTAGTAAGGCTTCAGCCCAGACAAGAACAAAAGTACACAGAATCTACTTAGGTAATGTTATAATTCCTATTTGAACTGTACAATGTGATCAATTGCAAACCATATTTTACTTGCTACAAAGAATAACTTTATAGAAATACATATAAAATATTATTTGATCAGAACTCCTATAACAACTCGTATGTAGTTCTGGTACCGATAAAAGGATATATTTATATGAGTGCATAAAGCAGATAAACATAATGGTTTGTCATTTCTCTACAGGCTGTAGAAGTCTACAGAAATGACTTCTGTGACAGTAACATCCTACGTTTCACTCTGACAGCCATAAAGTAAATTTTTTAATGGCGCCAGGGCTTGTGAGATGGACATTAAAGACGAGAAAAAAGAAGTGAGGACATGAATGAAATAAAGGCCTGAGGGAGAAGCTAATTAGGTTTTAGCTCCTCATTTGAAACCTTTGTGTCGGCTCAAGCGTTTTGCAGTTGTCATTAATAGAACAAGGACTGCAGGAGTGGGTCAACTGTCCACTTCCTGTGGACTGTTTCTGCCTAATTTAACTTCTCTATCTATCCATCTCTCCTTCTTTCTTTCTCCCTCTCTTTCTCCCTCTCTCTTTATAATGACCGAGGTATAGATCCTGCTCTCTAACGTAGCAGGTTCTCTCTGCCTGGTTCATTTAGTGTCACTGACACAGGATCACTCCCTGCTGGCACACATATGGTTTGCTCTGGGCTCTGCTTCAGAATGCAGAACCCAACACTGTGTGTTTGCGTGCATGCGCGCGTAAATGTGTGTTTGTGTGTGTGTGCATGTGTGTGTGTTGTAACACTTTACCTCCCAATGTTTAACATTTATAAGCACTATAAAAACATTTTATAAAGGGTATAGAACAAGCTTAAAGAGGTGGTATAAATAGAAATTCTTTATTTATTTATTTGTCAATAGCTCTAGAACTCATGTTCAGGTAATGGATGACAGTATATTAAAACGCTGCAATAATCTACGTACTAATATGTGCTTACAACTACATTATAGTATGTTATAAACCATGTATACTGCTTTTAGATTATATAAACCTTGGAGCTGATATAAACAGGGAAAATAAAGGAGCATAAATAGTGGTCTATTGAAATGCACAGCTGTGTTTCAGTAGCTGCTGCTGCACCAGAAAACAACAGCTCTCCACCTGGACCGCTTCTGCCTCCTTAGATATCTTAGTTTGACAGGGTGATTTATGGATAAATAACCTTATTCTCACCTATATGCTTAATTTAAATTGTGTTTGAGCCTTGGTTCTTTCCATAATAGGTTTTTTAATTGCTTTACACAATAGAAGATGTCTCTAGAATCTGCTCTGAATGCAGCCACTGAATCAAAGTGTATTCAACAAATCCAAATCTTCTCTCAACTGAGGAAAGCCAATTATTTTCAGTTTAAATACTTTCATTTGATGAGATTTTCTTCTTGACTGTGGATTTTAGTGTATCTGAGCAGTAGGAATAATTTGCACTTATTCAAATATGATTATGAACGTCCTCACAGCTTAAAGACCTAATAGTAATGATGATGTAGTAATACTATAATCACCAGTGCACTGTGTTCTGAATTATTTTTGGTATTAAAGTCCATTTTGACCCTGACATCAAATATTTTTGTCCAAGTTCAGCTCATCTTTACTCAAGCCTACAGCTTACTTCACTCCCCTGTGTGTCTCCTGCAGTTTTCTCTGGACATTTGTCCTGTTTTTTTAAATGCCCAAACAATTGTTTACCTCTCGTCTTTTAACTATCTTCTACATTTCTTACAAAAGTTAAGGAAAGAACATAAGGACAGAAAGATGAGGACAAGATTTTTCGCTGTAGTTTAGAATTTAGTATCTAGTTTCCTCTCTGGTCTACAAAATAATTCAAAGATATCCTCGGCAGTGCATTATTGATTTTTTTATAAACCAGTTTCTTGTGTTGTGTTTCCATTCAGGATGACTACTTCAAGAGCTGGGCTCCTGCCAAGTCCGCCGACCAAGGTGAGTCCTGTTGTTTGTGTGACTCTAATATTCATGCTAACTGTAGTATCTGAAGCTGGGTGGTACTTTTGAGTACCAATAAAAACGGGTCTGGAGCATTCAAAAGATGTGTACAGCAAATACATAAATCCCTTAACAACCTGAAAACAAACTACGATTTTGGTGTCAAAATGCAGAGGGAGTTGATCTGTAGTCTCTCAAGGAATCTACAAAAACTGTTTTAACCATCTTTTACAGCACTGATCCTAACTTAAGCAGGAAGAGCAATTTGCACTAGAAAACCAGAGGCCAATCAGGCCGTAAGATAAGATACAGTATGTACCTTTATTTATCCTCCTTAGAGGAAATTCACCAAATAACGCAGCAGCACAACAAAGCAGCAGCGCAAGGGGGAAAAATAGTGAGAATAATAGTATGAATAAAAATATAGATATTATACAAAAAAGTAGAACAAAAATATATATTTATATACACAAGTCCCTAAAGGATTTTCTGCATCTTTTTAAGTTAATTCTTACAGTCTTTAAACATGTGTTAAAACTAAAGGCAAACATTTATTAATATTCATCATATTGACTTTTATAACCATGTGTAATAAACCTTGTATCCTCTGTTGTCTCAGTCACATAACCAAAGTCAAATACAAAGTCAATCAAGAATGTAACACATATCATTAAACAAAAAATAATACAAGATTCTCATAGTTACATTCAAACTGCACCCTCTTGCATTTAAGAGAGTTAATCATATGCAGGCAGTGTTAAATTAATCAGTGTTATGTATCTCATGGTAGAAGTAGTGCTAAACCATTTACTGTATTAATTAAGCTACTGTAGAAAATACACAGAAACCTAAAATTAATTTTCAGACAATATTTAATGAAACATGCTGTGTGTGTTGATGCGTATAGTTATTTATTTAGCTGGCATTAATGGTACAGTTGTATTCATAATTAACTAATTTAGCTTTCTCGACACATAGTGTGCGTGCGTGCATGCGTGTGTGTGTGTGCGTGCATGTGTGTGTGTGTGCTTTTTTTCCCAAGGCCAAATGCAGCTACTTTTCACAGCACTCTGCTTATAGATGTTTGCAATCACTCAGAATCAGTCACACTCAGTCTCACCGTCTCACACGAGGGCTCCATATTAACTTTCCTCCAACATCCCAGAACCATTAGCAGAAACAGACTGCCTCAAAGTAAATTAAAATTGTGTTCGCCGCTCAAAGAAATCCGTTTAAAACAAAGCAGTATCGTCATCGGTAAAGATTAGAGATGCTGCTCAGTCAACATTTCCTTGATGAACTGTGCCTTAGCAAAACAGTTTCATATTTATGTTCTCTTCAGCACACCCCATGTGAATTAACTTTTTCTCTGAGTGTAAAGTTCTCCCAGTAGTCCCACGACATACAGCTCCGCCCAGTTGCTGCAGAACTGAGCAGATTGCGTGTTTATTCAAAGTTTATTAATACTACATATATTGCGTGCCCAAAAATGATCAAACACTTGTACTTCCTTTGGGTCCACAGGCAGCAACACATTCGCAAAGCGTCAAGTCGATAGGATGAATGTTTTTAGAGATAGGTTGTGGACACATGCATAGAGACAGATAGATCAACAGCAGGAGATTCATGCTTTAAATTGGATTAGATTAGATGGTAAGATCTGTGCTTCCTGCTCATTTCTGCTCCTGATATTTCACCGTTAAGTTCGTTGAGTTGTGTCGGAGCAGCGGACCGCAGCTCAGCTCACATAGTAGAGAAGGTAATTAATATATGCCTGATTAAAAATGTATTATTTCACCTCTCAGGACCCATCCACTATTAATCTGAGTTAATTTTTATGACTTGACCTGCCTGATCCGTGGATTAGCTGTAGGGCCCGTGGATAAAACTTCAGTCACTCCTGTACGTGTGCATGCCATGTTTACTAAATGTCTAAGGCTCAGCTAATGAACACAGAAAACCATAGAAGGCCTTTTTCACAGCAGATTTAGATTGTTTGAGTCATTAGTCATTGCTTAGTTAAGTTTGTCATTTGCAAAGAAATATAGATCTTAATAAATAAATAAATAAAAAAACTACACATAAAATCGTTATTGTCTCTGGAGCCGTCTTGAGGAAGATCTCTGTTCATCTCAAACACATTTCCTATCATAGCCCACGGGAGGAGATCAGATGCCGTGCGTCATGAGCACAGTCTCTCACTCACTTTCTCTCTCGGGGGGGGCTTGATTGGTCTGCATCTTTCTGAACAGCAAATCTCTCTACCGCCAAGTTTGTTCTGCTCTGTTCTGGCTTGGTTTTGCATATCTAGCGCAGGAACAGTAAGTCTTCAGGGAAGGAATCGCTGAGCAGGTTTATCTGGGCCAGCTCCTCGTGGATACTGAGCCTAACAAAAAAACAGTCTCCCCTCAGCGCATCAAATTTGAGCTGCTCTCTGGTTTCTCAGAGACGACTGAAAGACAAAAAGTAAACAGAGCTTCATTTCCTTATAACTATAGACTAAATACATGAAAAGTTATGGAGGAATCCTCAGTGCCAAAATCCGGGGGAAGTACATGTACATGCCGGATTCAGATGCTGGAACAGGGTTCTGTCCTACATTGGTGCTCTGTTCTCCAAACATGGAGGCTCTTTGATTCCCATCAAAAGGGATTTCTGGTATTTTTTGTTTAAATGAATGGTAATTCCAAAAACTATTGAAATCAGTCCAGTACATCGCATCTGCAGGCAGACGAGACAAACGGTGGCAGCGGCATCAATGTAATCTTATGGTGCAACTGCGACAATCAAGGTTAAAACTATAATTCTTAGGTCTTTGTTAAGAATCTAGTAACCGTTTAACTCTCAAGTATCATTAAACTTTGCTTTGGTTTTTGAATGAAGATGGAGGAAAAACATGAGAGTGAGATGAAGAGAGAAGTTTGGATTTTACTGAGGATTTTACTTGAATGGCCGCCCCCTCTTGTTGAGAATCGGTATCTCCTCACAGGGCTCCTACAAACTGAAGAGTGAATAAGCTAGAGACAAGCTGAGGACAATTAGCTGATGCGCAGTCTCGAAGTTCTGGAATCCTGTCATGTTCCTTAGAGTGTTGTGACCTTTTGGTGGACATTTTGTGGACTAATGCAGTCACCCCATAATATTACAATATAGCCACTGCTGGTGGCCGCGATCTTCCAATTCCAAAAGTTTGTCTAAGTACCATTCATTTACACATCCACATTTATAAACATGTGACCCAGGTTGAAAACTACAGAAATTACCCTTTAAAACTAATCTGACTCTGGTGTCCATTTTGAATGTACTGTATACTGTGGTTGTTTATTGAGGGCAGCTGTGGCTCAGACAGTGGAGCAGTTTATGGATGTGTGAATAAATGTTAACTGTGATGTAAAGGACTTTGAGAGGTCAAGAAGAATAGAAAAGTTCACTCTCCATTAGTCCTTAATTTACTAATATTTCATTCAGTTATAGGCCAGAGTCAAACATAGTGTCTCACTGTTGATGCCAGCAGCAGCTGCTTTGGAGACCCAGAAGGAAAAAGTGCATACTGCCTTGGTTTAATGTAAAGTAGGCAGGAAGACATCACCCTTACTTTACCAGTTTAACATTACACTGTGGTTTGTGTATTGTCCTTCATCGTATTGAAATGATAAGTGTGACATAAAAAACTGGGTTGGTGGTCACAACGAGGGAAAGGATGGCAGCATCAATCAGCACCTGCTGATCTCACTTTGACTAATGAATCGCTGGGCGCCCTTGGAGACTAATCAGCAGCAGAAAGGTTGATGGGGGTGGGGGGGTTCCAGTCCCCTGATGAATCACTCTGTGGTTAATGTGTCTCCATCACCAATGAAGGAAATCAGCTGGATCGCAAATGACTTGTTGATAGAACTGAAAGTTGGACGATCAAATCCCCCGGTGGTAAAGCTGTTTTCCACGCGTCTTGTGGCATAATGAGGACAGTTGTTGTGGAGCTGCCACATAAACTAATCCACCTGTCTGCGTTGTCTCAATGAAACAAACATATGACCCAGCTCATCCGTGTATTTTAAACATGATAGGATTTTACTGTTGCCATAGTTTTGTATGTAATACTGGTTTCTGTGGAAATCTGTTTTCTGTTTTGGTAAAAAAAAAGGCCAGGAAAAAATGATTACAACTTTCACAAAATCCAGATTATACTCATTAATCAATTTAACTATTGTTTTCTTTCTTTTAGTTCTGGAAAAAATCTCACGGCAGCAATTTGGGGGGTTTTCAGGACAAAACATCATGACAGTTACAATATTACAAACACTGTCCAACTAGATATTTTTGTGTGTGGGATTACTGTGTGGTGTAGGAAGGAATTCATGCATGGCACTGCCAAAGTTGAAGATCAGACCAGTAGTCTTTACAGGATACTCATGATCATCACTACCATCTGACATCAGACACATTTAAAGTTAGGATGATATAGATGTTCAATAATTTAGTTTTGTTTCCAAGGATGCTACAAAATGTTTATGACAGAAAAAAGTTTCCTGCCCCGGATATAGGTTACTGGCTATTTAAGTAGACCAGTAACTGTCTGACACAAACAGTTATGGGGGTTTACAGTGTTGTGGTCTGTTGAAGCTTTGATACAATGCAGCCAGGAACCCAGTTCACCACCTTCCCGCTCCTCCCTCTCCCTTTTTCTTTTAATGTTACCCTCCTTTCCACTAAACTCTCTCATCATTTTAATTTGTTTTTCATTTTTTCCGGTCATCTAACTCTCACCACCCCTTCACCTCACACACCAGCTTCTGCTCATTGTTTTCTATTTGTTTCTGACGTATTTAGTTCATCAGATGGAAATTACATAATTAAGAACAATGAATGACTGTGAATCAACATACCAAAATGAAGTAAACAAACACACACACACACACACGTACACACACATAGAGAGAGGGTGAGAGTGAGAGATAGAAAGCCTGTGAGATTTCGTTGTTGGAGGTTTGCAAAAAAGATAAGATGTTTGGTTATTACTGTCACATTCCTATTGTCTTTTTGTACTTCTCTTCTCTCTTTGCTTGTTTTGCCCTGCAGAAAAAAAATTAGCTGAAACAGTCTTGATACATATATACAAATTCTTCACATTGGTATCGCTGCGTCTTTAATGCATGTGATCATTTTTGAACTGGTCATAAACTTCAGTTTTTCCATGTTCCGACATCTCAGTAGGGACATTGTCCCAGTTTTACTTTTCACAGTACAAACTATATCTAGCCTCATTAAGATTGATTCAAGATGGAAAGATTGTGCAAATTTAAGGTTTCATTGAAGCAATCTCTACTAATCAACCTTAAAACACAGCTCTTGAGATGAGACATTTAAATATTCATCTGTATTCCAGATGTTAATTTAGGTAAATGCACAATGTGATATTAGTTGAGAGAAATATGTGGTATTGAGCTAAGAGAGTTCTTGAAATCCCTCGTCACAACCCTTCATGCATGTGGACCAAGGAGACGCCTCTTAAGTGCTGCATGTACTTGTTTCCCTGGTGACAGCTCACCTACCTTTCTGTTCTCCGGTCATGGATGGTTAACCTGCTCCCGCTCTGTACATGTGATGCTTAAATTTCTATAGCCCTGTGAGTAGGTGCAGGTGTGTGGCTTGTGTTGTGTATGTGGGTGACATTGGCCTGCATCCCGGACAGCCCGGCTCCCCCTGTGAGTGGATTACACGGACATCTGCTGTCCTCAGATCAGAGCTTCATGCTTTCATAGTGAGTGCATGGAGGCCAGTGGGACTGAGAGGGGACATTGTTTGCAACAAAATAAAAGATAAAGCAGCACTTGAGGGTGATGTCACTGATACAATAGAACCTAAAAAAATAATGTCAATACATGATCCTCCAGATATTTTTTCCTGGAGCTTTAAACCAATGTAACAAGTTTCCTCTTCATTTATGATTAATCTGCCGATTTTTTTAATGAACAGGATGTCAGATTGATGTTTTATTATATAAATCCAACATTGAAAATATATCCCAGGAGGTTACTACGTCTAATAAAAATGCATCAAATCCTTTAAAACAATGTAAAACATGATTTTTTTTTTCTTGAAGAATGACTAAAGCTTTCATTAGACTTTGGAGATAACTCATTAATGTTCAAGTGATAGGCTCATTACATTTATATCAAATATATGATCAATAATATTTTACAGGTAAGGACACTAATGCCTTGCATCCTTCAGAGGCTGCAATTGAAGACTGACTGTATCATAGTCTGACCCATTTGGAAGCTAAAGAGCTAGCCTAGCAGACGATTTTGTCAGGAGTGGAGAAAGTGTGCAGGCCCCTCTTTGTTTTTGTTGAAGACACTTGTCAAACATTGTCAGACCATGATCTCCGTTGTAAAGAATTAAGTTTTACACTCAACAATAGCCACTTTTTTAAGAGTCAGGGATTTGAGTCTCATGAGGAGGAGAAACGTACCTGAGATGCGTCTCCCTGGTGATATCTCAGAAAACAGCCCCTGGAAAACCTTTACATTTTACATAAAAATAAATGTTTCCATTAATTTGTAACTACCAAAGTTAGTCCCATTGTTTAGGCAAAACCCAATGTTTTGTGACTTTACGCAATCATAAAAAGTCCAAGGAATATGAGCATACACACCCACATGGTTCTCTTTTGTTCACACAATATACACAATGGGCTTATAGACTCAGCTGCACAGGCACGCTCAATGCTTGTTGCTTTTACTCTCCGCCCACCCGTGACTGACTGCAGCGGTAGAAGCTTCCTCGTAGTCATTCAGATATCAGCCATGTTTTCAGTCTTGTCAGAAAGCATTTCTCATTTACAAAAGAAAAACTGAATTACTTCCCGTTAAACAATCTCATAGTCACACACACACAAAGCTTTTCGACTTGAGCCACAACAGTGAGTGGAAGACACATTCTCTTATTTAGATTTAGTGGCCAGAGGATTTATTTTTACGGGTTGTCTGTCCATCTTTTCTATATTTGTGAACACGTTGTCACAAGGATTTCTTAAATGTTTAGCATCAATGTTCACTTGACTGCGACTTGACCTTTTCAAAATTGAAGAACATTCAAACATTCAGTTGGACTCATGGATGAAATGATTCGAGTTTGAAGGTCAATGTCACTCTGACCTCATGTTGTTGTGAACGTGATACATCAGCTACACCAACAGGGAATCTTTGAATTGGTTGTAAAGGGTCAAAGGTCAAGATCACAGTGGCCTCAGCAAACATGGTTTAAGGCTCTTGAACATTGTATGTCAAGTCTGCCTTTTGGGAATTTCTTCACATTTTCACCAGTTGGACACAAAGATCAATTTATTAGATTCCAGTGGTCAAAGGTCATGTTGAACGGACATGTTGTAAGAGCCTGGAAATAAAATGTGCGTTGACTTAAATGGCACTTTTAAGTGATTCTACTTTATTGGTTGTTGTAAAATTATAAAGCTCTGTTATCAAATGCAGAATGATAGAGAAAATAGAATATAAAAGAAAGAAATAATAATAATTAAGATAATAATTTACGACCTGATTACCAAATTATCAAAACATTTGAATAAACGCATATATCTTTAATTATTAGGATCAATTCTACCATGATAGAAATACAATAGTGGATATGTTTTTTCTTTAACTTAATCGTGATATAACAGCTGACTCCTCCAGCTTCTTCAACCATGGTAACACACACTGTACATGCCATAACATGTAGCGGCTGTTGTACTGTCAGCAAGACCAATGTCAGAAGCAGAATTCAGCCTATTTCTCTCTCTGGGCTCTTGTATGTGGGCAGGCCCCGCAGATTTGCGAGGCTGTGATTGCAATGCATTATCCCGAGATGGGGAGTCAAAGGGAGGATTTACAAATGGCAGGCGGTGCTCCTTTATCACAGCCAGTGCAGAGGAGCACAGGAGAGTCAAACTGGCAGCAGGACGCGAGCAGAGAACACACAACACACACCAAGACAGAGAATAAGACAATAAACAAGTTCGGAATTTTCAGGTGTTCACTGCTCCTGCCTGTGCGCTTAATTAGATTATACAGTGAATAAGTGGTTGCCATGGGAACTGTTTTGGCAGCAAAAGGAGGAGTCATGTGCGATGCTCCCTGGTTTGGCGGATGCAGCCACAAACAAAGCCCCGAAAAATCTGGAACTTCCAAATTGCCAATCAGCCTGATTAGACGTGACACTGTGTTTTCCCAGCAGAGTGTTATATATTTCATCAGCCCTTTCTACAACTCACTAAGCCTCTGTCTTTGTGAAGATATGATTCCTGTCTGCTCCCATTCCTCATCGGTCCATCTTTAATCTCTGTCACCCGCGTCTCAATACATTCTCATACAGCCATCTCTGATCTGTGCCTGCGGGAACTGAAAGAATTAGAAAGAGAGAAACTGATAAGAGAAGAGACGGATAGGACAACAAACAATGGGCGGCACCGCAGGTCTGGGCATTAAATGGAGTGTGAGCCGGAGAAAGAACAAATATCTCATTTCAGTTTAATGTGCTAAGGGTTTGTAGCTCGCTCTCCAGGCGTTCTTTAAACATTGTTTACCGCTCGGATTTTAATGGCTTGTTGGCCACATCATAAAAAGTGACTCGCCATCCGCGACCCTCGGCTCGGCTGTTATCTCGCTCTTTCAGCGGGTCGAGCGCTCGCAGTGTCGAGTCTTAACACATAAACGGGACTATCAGCTGTAACACACTCGTACATGCTACAGTGATTTCAAGCGTGTGCGGTAAATTAACACACACACAAACCCACACATACACACTGTGAGGTGGTAATCAATGCTACCTGGAGCCCGCTGACGCGCAGAGGAAGGCGATATACACAGTCACGCCAAGGGTATTTGGTAATTCAATCCACACGTGAAGCAATCATATCGGAAAAGCAGTTACATTTCTGTTTAGGAAGGAAAAGAAGGGATGTGGTGAAAGAAGAGGTGCAGATGAGCTTGCGGCTTAGAAGAGGAATGGTGATTAAGAAAGGCAGACACCGCCACAGTGAGTCCGGTGAATTGTTACTGCTCCTGCACTTCCAGTTAACAAAGGCAGAGCCAAAACCAACAACAAACTCCAAGCAAAATGAAGTTGTGAATCAATGGGCTGCAGTGTTCGAGCACTGCTGAACAGGCTGTTTTCAAGGGGAGATACACATAGCAGTAAATCACACAGAGTGAAGACGAGGTGTGTATGTTTGTGTGTGTGTGTGTGCGTGTGTGTTTTTTCATTTTGCCCTTTGTGCCCAGTAGGCAATAGAGCCTCCAATGATCATCATAACTTAGGATAAATAAACTTCAGAGGATGTGAGCCGGCTGTTGCTAGCGATCACAGCGGCAGCCCTCAGGCTAAATGCCAGCGTGCGAAAGTGACAGTAGCATCGAGAGAGTCTCCCGGGAGGCAGACGTAGGGAGATAGAAAGATATACAGACACAGGGCCCACAGAGAGCACTTGAGAGAGATTGCCTGCCGTGAGGATAAGTCAGAGATAAGAAAGGCATCTCGTAATGAGGAGAACAGGGCTCTGGGAAAGAGGGGAGAAGGCAAAGTGTGGAGGAATAATGAGTACAGGGTGTATTGACCAAAAAGTTGGGGTTTTGTCTCCCATAGCCAGATGTCACTACCTTTTTCTGGTGATTATGTTCAGCCCTCCTTCAAAGGCGTCACTCGCCGATAAACACAGGAGATGGATGAGTCTGAGAGTTAATCATCTCAGGGTGTTAATGTCACAGCCTACAGGCAGACATGACAAACTCCTTGTACCTCGGTGTTTGGCTGCTCCTCTGCCTCCCCGAGGCTCCTCCATCACTGGCCTGCCTCCACCTGGGACGCTGTACTGCAGTGCTGGGGTAGGAGGCGAGGTGGATCCGTGTACAGTCTAGATGAAGAGATTTAGATGCTTTGTTTTGCTTTTCCAGGGGACGTTTTTACATGATTTCATGTCTCAGTAATGACGATGTAATGCTGTTGTGCTTCCAGCAGGTTGGAAATCTGAGTCTATGTACCCCAGGAGATGCATTTGAGAGCCTGTTCTAAGAGTTCACGCTTAGCGATTAACGACTGCACGTTCAACACCTATTGGGGCCTTTTGTCTGCAACTTGCAGAACTCATCAGCAAATCGGGATGAAAATCATGTGGAGAGAACTAGGCGTTAGTGTCACTTTGCTGCGACACAGTGATGTATTAATTAAGATGTCCTTTCTCATTTGTTAAACCCGTGTAGCGCCAGTTCAAAACACCTAACCCTGGCGCACTGTGATTCTGGGGAGAAAAGAGACCCCATTGGTGGCTATTCACAGTGAGAACCCCCGGTGAAACACACTGTGGTTCAGGAAGAAAAAAGGTTTGTCGTGAGGCAAGTTAGATACGTTTTTGTGGGTCACCCAAAGTCCATATAAGCGTATTAGTCCCTTGCTGTGACATAACAATAGCAGTTATAGAGTCTAGCATTTGACTGGAGCCTGCAGTATAACTTAGTATGGTAAATTTACACAGTTTAACCTCAATGGCAGAGTGGTGCTGTCCCTGTAGGTGATTGTGGTCGTGGAGTGTTATTGTGTTACCACAGTCGTGCCGGGCTACCAGCAGAGATGTAAAGGTGTAGATGTTTCATTAGTTCCTGTCAATATATGAAATAAAAGACATGTATCTTGTTAATTAATGTTGGCAGGTGTGTTTTTGTACCTTGGATGGAGACAGACCACCTGTTATTCTCTGCCTCTCAGCTCATTGACTGATTTGAAGAACTATTGATCTTCTCCTCCCACAATAAAACAAGTATATTATATTTCACAAAATGTTGAAAAATACGAACTACTCTCACATGTCTTGTGCTTCTGCTTGGTTTCTGTAGAGCGAGAGGCCCGACCTGGTAGAAGTGGAGACCCAGGCAGTAAAGCCCACCCTGGCTCGACCAAGAAGACAGTGAGGGATGGTGAGTTCAATGGGATCATCCTTTCCATCAGGGTGGAGAGTTTTTTTAACCCTTAATTGACATAAAATTCCACTGGATGAAAAACTCATTTCATCCTACATGCAGCTAAAAGTCGGTTGAGACTCTAACATAGTGGTTAGAGTCTAACCACTATGTTTGTGGCGTTACAGACGATTTGGCTAATACAGTGCATGTGAATTACTCCTTCTATAAAAGTGAGATCTGTATAGTAAGCGTGATCATTGCAGATTATCAGGTTTAATGAGAAATAAATGCAAACTGAGGCATTGTGGTGCGTTCAGCCTAAATTGTTCCGCTCCGCTGTCTCGGTTACAGTTCCCGTTAAACAGTGGAGATAATGCAACAGCGTTTAATACAATTAGTTCTCCTCCCTGTCTCAGGTTTGTGTGTAGAGATGTGGGTGCGGAGGAGAGAGATAACCGAGCTCACACTGTGCATTTCATACACAGGAAGATCAAAGTCGGCCCCTTTAGACACATGGAGCTATTTCCAGGGTTAGCTTCAGTTCTAGCATATACAGTGCAGGCTAACATTGTAATTTAAAATTCTGTAAGTGGGTGGTAATGTACTGGGGTAAAGATTCCAGTGCCATGCTGCTCTGGTGTTTGTGCTTGTGGCTTAACAAGCTCATGTGGGTGTAGTGCGCCAAAATGCTTTATAATGGTGTGTGTTAGAGATTTCCATGGGTAACAGCCAGTATTTTGAATATGCTTATTCCTACTAGCCAGAAAGTGTGACACAGCTTTAAAGGCCATATTGGAGAAAGAATTGAGATTTTGAGAACAATGTTGTAATATTGTGAGAATAAGGTCATAATTTAACGAGAGAAAAGTCACAATATTGTGAGCTGTAAGTCATGATTTATCTCCCTCTCACTGTAAAAACTACAAAAGCCCTTTGAATGTCATGCAGATGTAACAAACTATCGTCTCAGAGTCGATTACAACTAAACTATACTTAAGTTTAACGGAACAAGATGCTGCACATTCATATTTCAATGCAAGCAACTGGCGGATCTTTGAAATTCCCCCTGTAAAATTATATGTAGCACAAATAATATAAGGACTTAATTCTCATGAAATTACAAATTTACTCTTGTAACCTTTTTCTTACTTTTAACTTATTACGAGAATTAAGTGGTTTCACAGCTTTCAACAGGGGGAACTGTAGTTAATTAATTTGTTATACCATAATGTATGTGGTAATGAAAACAAACTTATTTACAAAACAACGTATGATCTAATTCATAAACAGTTGGTGACAATACGTAATCAAATATCCCATGTCCATCTCCCCTGAAGCTGGAGACACAGTGCAACCAGGAAACTTTAAAAGTGGCTCGACTGAGTAGTTCAGCTCAAGAGCGTAAACACACAGGTCGGTCGATCCACTTCATGGCAGATTAGTTTGGCCACAAAAAGGCTCCAGAGAACAAAAGTTAGCGAATGGAAATGTAAATGGGGAACCAATTGGCAAATCAAAATGCAAATAGAAATGTCACTGATGCAGCGACACATTGAGCTCTGTTCGTTAGGTAATTAAAAAAAAAACAATTACACATGTTTTGATTGAATTCCCCGTGAGATAAGCTGCATGGTAACATATGTAATCCATGGTATCAAAACCCAAGATAAATCTACAGAAAGAGCATCAGCCACATTCTTCTGCTGATGTGAGAGCTTGAATAAATACATCTCTGTGTATTTGAGTCAGTTCAAATACAGATGTTTGGTTCTGTGGTAAAATGTCTGCTTATTTTTGACAGTTCTTCTCTTTTGATGATGTGTCACTGATGTGGAGCCTTCATGTTCTATACGGGCAAACGAACCGGAGTCGTTTCGCCTTTAATTTGAGCAAAATTTGTATCACATGTCGTCTCATCTGAATCTCCATTTTTCTCTCGTCTGGTGTTTGCTGTGAGTTACTGTGTGGTGTAGTAATCTGGCTGCAGGCACAATGTGTTCAGTTCAGCGCACGGGCTTTGTCTTCTAGATGGTGTTTAAAGAAAGGAGAGATTGAAGAGGGTTTTCAAACACAGACAAATTGAACTGTCTATTGCTGTTGTTTTAGATTCAACACATGCTTTGTGTATTGTGCGATCTAATGGACACTCAGAACTTTTGCATGTCAGTGGAGGTGCTTCTGTTTTGCATATTTTTGTGCCTCCATGCTGTTGGCAGCCATGTGGCCGGAGGCATTCTCAGTTTTCAGGGTTGTCTATATATCTGCATCTGTTCGTCCTAGCCTTGTGAACGCAATATCTCAAGAATGTCTTCAGGTAATGTTTTCAAATTTAGTAGAAACCTTCACTTCGACTCACCGGTGAACTGATTAAAGTTTGGTGTTCAAAGATCAAATGTCAAGGTCACAGTGGCAAAAATCTGAGAGTGTGGAAAAAACTCTACATAGGCTGAAACTGCACTGGTAGAGTTGGCATGCAAACATAGTGCGGTATTTTAGAGTAAAATTGATGAAATGGTGAACATAAGTAGATAATAACAGGAGAGAAGACTAGATGGAGGTAGAGGAGACAGAAGGCTGATTCAGACACACACACACACACACACACACCTTTCAGATTTAGATTAATGAATGCCTCAGTCTAGGACAGAGCAAAAACATTTAATTATCCCTGACACTAAAGGTGAGGCACCAGGCCAGACGCCTGTCATCCACCTGTGCAAGTGTGTGTGTGTGTGTGTGTGTGTGTGTGTGTGTGTGTGTGTGTGTGTGTGTGTGTGTGTGTGTGTGTGTGTGTGTGTGTGTGTGTGTGTGTGTGTGTGTGTGTGTGTGTGTGTGTGTGTCTGTGTGTGTGTGTCTGTGTGCGTGCGTGCGTGCGTGCGTGCGTGCGTGCGTGCGTGCGTGCGTGCGTGCGTGCGTGCGTGCGTGCGTGCGTGCGTGCGCATGTGATGGTGTGTGAGGACAGAGGAAAAAGTCACAGTGGGTCAATGAGAAACCAGGCACAAGTCAAGAGCGTGGTCTTCATCGTGACCTCTCCTGACATCGACTACAGGTCAAACTGACACAAACTTTGAGTCTGGCTGCAACATGTGTCCAGTTCGGAGTCGAGGGGATTTTTTTTTCTAAAGCGAACAAAAAAAAAGACCAGCTGACATTGTACAAATCTAAAAGAAGTGAGTGAATAAAAGGAAAGCCTTCCCTTCGTACACAGCTGCTATGCACCTCTAACCCTGCCACAATCAACAAAACAGATACAAAGAGAAAATAGAAAAACATAATGTGATTTGCTGGCTGAGGTCGGAAAGACACGACCTGCTCACAAAATCTGCTGCACCGGTGACGTCCTCTGTGTCTGAACACACTGAGCAGACTTATTTCTTTAGTGTTGTGAATAAAAAGAACGACTCCATTATCGAGGTGTTCTTTCAGACCATTTATACTGTGCCTGGGAAAACTAGGGATTGTGAAATATTATATCGAGGCAGCGGTGAGTGACTGGGTTCAGACACTGAGGTTGGAAAGATAAACAGGTTCACCGAGCTTCAGTTCTAATAACCATCAGTAAATCAGGGCAGGAAAACATTCGGCTGCAGTTTCTTATAAAGTCTTATAGGAGTTTTCACTGCTTTTTGTGACATCAACAAACAGCAGTTAGCATGGCCTGGATGAAAACAAGATGGCAAAATAAATAGGAGTTGTAGCTTTTGTTTAATTATCAGATAGAAATCCCCCTTAATGGTTAACAGTAGCATTAAACTATTTCATGTTGGGGTTTTATAAATGGCGGAATAAAGTCTCTAGGCTCTAAATATTAGCACCTCATCACTATAATCGAATTAATATCTTATTATTCAGAATAAGGTCAATAGTTGGAATATTTGTGTCCGCCACGCAGAGGTGATATCTCCCAACTTCCCTTTCAAAGTTAAACTATAGAATTTTTGATTTTCAGTATTTGGCTAAAGAAGCTCATAAAACAATAACAAGTGGAAGATGCACCAGTCTGCAGCTGTGTTATTTCAGTGTGTCGGATTGACAGGCTGTTTAATTAACTATAAAAAAAAGGATTCCTTATCAGTAGACCCCCAATATTAAAGAATAATAAATGATAAATACAATTTGAAGCCTAATGATTAAAAACCTAGTTTATTTTCTTATAAATGTGTCCCTGTATTGAGGAAAAAATTATAATTGATAAGTTTTTATTACAGCTCTAAACTTCTTAAAAAAAGTATAAATGTCAAGCCCCGAGCTCGAACCAAATATCAGTTTTTTGTTTCTCTGAGCAGGTTTTATTTTCATTTTCTCAGTTCTCCTTGATGATGCCAAGGATCATAAATACAATTTAAACAGGTCGTGTAAAAAAAAAGTGGATTGTTAGTTGCAAATTCCACTTAAAATTAATGTTGTGTAGGTTTCGCATGCTCCTCCACTTTGAAACTGTCTTCAAACACCAATAGATTATTTTCTTTCACATTGTTCTTATAGAAATGTTTTTTAGCTGCAAGTTAAGAGACAGAGGTGTTTTTCCATTACAATATATAAGTTTGCATTTTGTTTGTGAAGATATTTATATATTGGTCACGGACCCGCAATGAATATTAATTTTGGAGATGATAGTCCACAGCCTCCCTCAGTCTCCTGGTATTTTGCCGTTTCTTCTCTGACATTCAACCTGAAGCGGCCTGTTTATCTTCTCCATTCCACAGCCAAATCCGCAATAATATGATTTACCCATGTTTTCAATAATTAATTTTCTGGATGGTGAATCCATTCTATCTCCGTCCTCTCCCAGAGGCCCTCTCTGTGCTTTCATGCCTCCGTCATTCCTCTCTGTCATCCCTCGCTCCGACGCCTCTCACAGCCCAAACAGTCGGACCCGGAGGAACGTTCACGAAGCAGAGACAGACGGAGATTTCTTCTCCTCCTGATCGGTTCTCTCTCTCTCTCTCTCTCTCTCTCTCTCTCTCTCTCTCTCTCTCTCTCTCTCTCCTCTCCTCTTCTCCTCTGCAGACCCCCAGGTGAAAGAGAAGAACCACCTTTTTAATTAGTTTATCAGGGCCTGAATGTGATGCTCATTTTTCTAATAACAGAAGCATGTCCTTTGGGAATGGTTGTTGGAGCTCTTGTTTATTTAATTTTAAACTTGTTTATTTGCTATTAGAAAGAGTAGCTGGGGAGAGCAAACAATGAGAGCAACAGAGCACACAGATGAGAGAGGAGCGCGCACACTCGTCCACACAGATTACAAAAACACCCCATTGACCCATGTACAGCGCAGCAGCAATTCATTTAAGGTCACCCTATAGTCTCTGACAGGGCTTGTTGGCGATGTGGCCTCTTCTATTGAACTATGACTATCTTTATTATCCAATCACTGCGCTGTGTTCTGGCCACCGTCCAGTATTAGAGGACACAGGAACAGGGTTTTATCTCACCCCTCTCCTCCATCGCCACTTCTCCTGTCTCCTAAGAAACATTAGGTGGGAAAGAAAAGAGGATGGACAAAATCTTGCGGAGACAAAAAAATGGACAAGTAGGGCAATTTACTGTCAATTTTAATTGTAATAAAATGTTACTGCTTCAAGTGTAATGTGCTTTTTCTGCCAGGAACCCACTTGGAAGTGTTGCAGCAATTAAATAGCTGGAAGACATTTTTAAGGGTTGAATGATCCAGGAGCCTTTTAAAGGAGGACTTCTTGCACAGTGTAGACAATAAATTGCCATATTTGTGCCGTGCCTGCGTGAACAACGGTGCAACGAAACAGCAACACTGTCGCGCTAATGCAGTTAACAATGATTCAGTGACTGTAGACCAATTCTACGTTTTCCCTTTAAAGGCTTGAGTATGTGTATGACAAAGTTGTGTATGCTTTGGAAGTGTTAGAAACCACTTGTTGTGGTTAAATATTTTATATATTCCAAATAGCTACTTTTTAAATCTATACATCTTTTAGTGGAGAAGAATTGATATTTTCAATAAAAAGTTCAAGTTTAGCCTAAAGTGCCCCTCCCTGGAAATTCAAAAAACTCATTTTTCGGGAGGGGGGCAGCTATTTGTTATATTATATATATATAAATGTCATGACATAAAGACGTCCCAGCAGTTAACTCATGCTCCAAGACTGTAAAACCGGGTGATGTAACTGCAGATGTGTTGTCATGCTGCCACACACACAGTCACACACACAGGAACAAAGCAGAGAATGATGATAGAGGGAGTGACATGCAAAGTGTCATTTGCATGTCAGTGCAAATGACGTATGAGAAGTTGGGTAAAACATTGTGGCCAGAGACACAAAGGGATGAGGAAAATACAAGAACCTCTCATAGCTTCACATATTTCTTTACATGCTCATAGATAAAATACAGGCAATTTTTTTTTTACACAACCTTAATGAACATTTCATTGATCTTCATGTTCAGTCAGGTGAAGCTTTTTTTTGTTGTAACCAAAAAATGTTTCTGTCTATGCTGCAGCACAACCTTTTTTTTCCCAGCAGGGATAGATTTTCTTTTATGTTCGTGCTGTGCTCTCTGAGCCTAAGCTACCAACCAAGGACTATATTGATCCCCCCCCATTCCCCACCACCCCCTCGGCATACAACAGCAGATCTAACCAGATGGTAGCTGGGATGATTCTGAGTTGCAGCAACAGCCGAGCGTTCAAGGCAAACAGAAACACAGCAGTGAAACGTACAACAGCCACAAGGTAACCATGTGAAGGCATTTTTAAATTTAAGATTTTGAGGGTCTTAAAAACAAACTTTGTTGCGTTTAGTACAGGAGTATTCTGGTTCCAACGAATATCATGGAGCCACAACTCAATTTTACTCGTATTAATTACAATATATACATGTATAAAACACAGAGATATGGGATCCCTTCAATTTAATACCAATTTTCTTAGAGATGGATTCATTTCAACTGGGAATTTCGCTCACGATGCATAATACAGTTGGATCATGCTCTGAATTCACACTCCTGATTAGCATCAGCTTCTTCATTTATGCTTCACCAGCTGCCCGGCGATCAGCTGACTGGTAACATCCAATCACATTCATGCACCCACCAACAGTGAACAATGGCGGCTGCAGCAGCTTCCTTCCCCAACCCTAGCTCTCCCCTTTGGTCCCTTTACAATGTACAATTTCTGTTCCGTACCAGAGTTGACTCTGAGAGGAACATGATGAAACCACTGGACATCAGTAAAAGTAAAATTATAAAACAGTGGTTTCTGCAGCAGATCAAACGCTGTGGGACAAAACCACTAGCAGCCAATTTAGTGCTTTTGCAACAAAAGGAACAAAGGAGGAATCAAATTTCTGACAGTGTCAGAAAGTGGCTGCGTCTTTTTCTAAGCACCGATATGAATATACCACAGGAAATGACAACACTGCTTCTTTAGAGCAGAAGGGACATTGTTATGAACAAAAGGGTTTTATGGAGTTTTCTGTATTAAAACTTGAGAACAATGGTGGATTAACCCGTTTTTTGGTTCGATACACATTGTATTTTTAAGACCTCCATCTTCACAATCTGTCAATCAAAATAAAAAAAAAACACATATGGTTTGCGTTAGCTAGCGCTTCACACTGGACTTGCCTGACGCTGAGGTTTTCACGTCATAATCGTAACGACAACAATTGGTCCTACCTTTAGCACTTAACATAACCACCTATCATGCTTACCTGCCATGCTAGCTATCGATGTAATCCTAAATAGATGTACACGAGAAATATCCACCAGATGAACATACACCAGGTTCACCAGCTGCCGCTGCAACCTCTTTCACATTGGGATTTGCTTGGCTGGTGCCTGTGTAGTTTGATTGGCTGGTCCTCCAGTGCAGCTGCCCAGTTTCCTCTCTGATACATTAAATAAAGTTAAGTGGGTCCATTGTTGCATTCACATGTGACTTGAAATTAGTACGTAAAGTGATTAATGTGATAGTGTTTTCGCCATTGCTAATTCAAGTTAATTTGTAGGGGTTATTAGCACAATAAGCATTGCTTCTTGCATCATTTGAGAGTTTATTGAGCCAAGCATTTTTCTACCTAATGTAACAATGTGGCCATTTGCCAAAAATCCTCAGGAATATCTGACTGAAATACAAATTATTTTAGATTTTTTAAAGCACAATTTGGTCCCAGTAACTATTTGGAAATATCAGTCAGGAACACAAAATGTCTGTGTCCGACCAACAGCGTTACTTTAATTCAAACTCAGGACGTTTTTGGGCCATATGTGAATCATCTGCAGTTGTCTTGTGTCCTCTGTACCCTCCGCAACAGCTCTGCCAACCCCTCCATCTGTCTCACCCCTCCAGTCTGGTAACTGGGCACCCGGGGGTCATCAGTCAACTTTACAAATGGCCAAGGACAATTGCTAGACAAATTGGGAGCCGTGTCTATGTGGGCAACTGTTGCTGTTGCTCAGAAACTGCATCTGGAACATTACAGTGAATAACTCACACGACTAAACTTCTCATGTGTTGCATCCTCCCTTATCAGCATCCAATTTCAAAACAATGTGTTCTCACTGTTTCTCCATTCAGCAGTGTCTGATGAAGAATCAGCATGATTACACACACACACACAACGCACACTACACACAATCCATTGCACTTGTTCATTTGGCAAATTCTTATCAGCAACAGGCAACCTTGTTCATTTACATAAATCAATAACGTTTTCAAGGTAAAAATGTGGTTCATGAATGGATACGTAATAAGGCATTTCAAGCTTTATTGTTCATGCAAATTAACTTATTCACGCACAAGGATGAGAATAGAGTCAAGTTTAAGATTAGAGAGAGGAAAAAAGGTATGAAAGGAGAAGAGAGACACGTACCGAGGAAAGTTGAGAGGTGGCAAGAGTGTGCTGCAGTGCTCCTGCATTAACATTGATTGGCTGGTTTAACTGCCAGTGCTGCTCACTCAAGCTTTTAATAGATGGATAAAACTCTCTTTCACCCAACAATCCTCCTCCTCTTCGCTCTGTAATTTTCTCCTCTCTCTTGTCTCCTTTTCTTTCCACGTCCCCCTCCCTCTTTTTCTTCTGTCTTTGCCTTTGCTCTCTGTTTACAGTGCCCCTCCTTTCCTCTCTTCTCCTATCATCTTTGCTTGCCCCCCCCCCACACCTTTCTTTTTTTTCTCCTCGTCTCTGCTACCCTTGTCTCCTCTGTTATCCTCCCATCTCCTGTCTTTACATAGCATAAAAATTCAAATCACATAAGCTGAGAAAAACGATTTCCACTTCCAGCGCAGCGTTGTCTCTGCAAATTAACTGTTTTATTGTTGATGAGAACGTTCTATCGGCGTAATGGTGGCCAAGCGATGCTTTGCATATTGGTGTGTGTAGGTGGATAAAGTGGCATTTGTACGTGTGTGTCTTACTTCCAATTTGTCCGCGAGTGGAGGTCACACTCTAATCCTAAATTGTACTCCAATCCTCTGTTAAGCAGAGACAATCCCCCATTTTTGTCTTCCTCGCTCCATCTCTCTTTTCCTCACTGTGATAAAGTCGTTATGCAGCAAAGTGAAATAAAACAGGTTTCCTGCAGCACTGTGAGATGGAGGTCTCAAAAAGCAGGTAATTGAAACGTGCTCTAGCACAGACGTCCATCTCTCTCTGCGATGTAGATTATGATAGGGCACGCAGGCTTGTGTGTGTGTGTGTGTGTGTGTGTGTGTGTGTGTGTGTGTGTGTGTGTGTGTGTGTGTGTGTGTGTGTGTGTGTGTGTGTGTGTGTGTGTGTGTGTGTGTGTGTGTGTGTGTGTGTGTGTGTGTGTGTGTGTGTGTGTGTTAAAGACATTAGAGCCTTGCTCATTAATGACAGATGTGTGAAGTGTACTATGAATCTCCTCCCCTGAGACTATCTCAGCTTCCCCGTCATTATTGAGTGTGCTTGTTCTTACACCCCAAAGATAAAGAGAGCTCTTTAATATCTTCTGACAGAGCTAGGTATGCTTACAGTTGATATGGGTCGCTGTTCATTCATTCCTGAAGATTGTTGTGGAGATTTTGGCGTTACCACAGGCAGAGGAGTGACAAACTGCCGTGGTGTCTGAGTCACTGGCTGATTTAACGCTGATAAACCAGCATGTGAACAGCAGCACAATGTACGATCGGGTCAGAAACTAGTTGATGTTCACATCAGACACCAGCTGTGGCTCAAGCATAACCCATTAGGGTCCCTAATGGAGACATGGCCACTCTTGTTTTATGATGTTAGCAGGCACATGCTAATGACTTGTACATAACACAGGGCTTTGATCTGCACACTCTGCACTCAGTCTTAATTAACTTGGGATTTGAAATCATTTTTAGTCCCTTTACCGTGGTGATGCCATGTGGTCTCCACATGTGGTTTAAACCCTCCCACTATGCCTTTGATCTCGTTTTATTGTCTTTGTTTTTTCAGTGGGTTTTGTTCATTATTTAAAAACAACAAACGTTTTATCTTTCTTCAGCCCACACCCAGCACAGCCTGTGTGACAGAGAGGGTCTCCAGCCCAGAGCCTGCCGCCTGATGCGGGCTCGTCTCTCACTTCATTTGTACTCAAGGCTCTCCCCTCTCTCTCTCTTTTACCTCCTCCATCCTCTGTTTTTCTACTTTCTTCTGTCTGTCAAAGGAGACTTTCTGTGTGCTGTTAGTCTAGTGTGACACGACACAAAGCTCGGAGTCAATGAGCTGCTGTGATCTTTTGTCACCTTGGACACCTGCCAGCTGTGCCTGGCGGCCACGGCGATAATGTCACTTTGGAGATTGATTTGGGAGAAGATGGGGTCGACGCTCAGAGAGAATAGTCCTCATTAAGAGCAGCTCACACCGTGGAAAACTCAATGTTTACCTCGTGCCTTTCTCCATTTCCTTTTCTCCCTGTTTTTCCCCAACTCATTATTTCTCTGCCTGCTTCATTTAGTTGAATGTAAGAATTTATCAGCTGGAAAACAAAAAGAACAGCTTGATGTTTTGCCGCATCAACTTTCAAATGCAGCTCTCTGTCAGCACTGATGCTCTCGCTCTGCGTGTTATTTATTTTTGCACTTCGGGAGATGAAGGTTTTTCCTTGTCCTCTCCCCGTAGGCCCAGACGCCACCAAGGACCCCTGTCTGAAGGTGCGCTGTCCCCCTCACAAGGTGTGTGTCAGCCGTGACTTCCAGACGGCCATCTGCACCAATCACAAGCCGCCAGCTCACAGGTAAGAAACAGTAATATCACATTTATTCCTCAGCCTCTTATCTACAAAAAGAAAACAACAAAGCTGTTGAGTTGTCGCTGTTTTGAGGCAAGAAGCTCTCTCCCTCAAATATGCAATTTATATTAAGGTGGGGTAAATGCCTGTTATTCACAATTACTATGCAAAGTTGAACTTCAATACGCTAAAGACCCTCAGGGAAGGTTAGACAAATTATACCAATGCAGCAGAAGCATGAATTGAAGTAGCATTTTGTGTGTCAGCAACGTGCGAGAATCTGTATTATAGTGACACGCAACTACACTCTGAACACAAATGAATCGTGATCAAATCTGTTTGCCCTTTGGAGTCTGTCAGGACCCAATTTGTTTGTGTTTCCAACCTTGTCGCGTTGCCAGTTTTAAGGATTTTCAATTTTGCAGTTCAAGAATCATTTCCCCCAAAAGACATGTTGTGCGTTCTCCTTCTTGAGGTTTAATTGATTTCCTCAAGTCATTAGCTCCTGAGATACTCTGCTTTAATGCCTTTCCTTGTGTTGCATTAATTAAGTCCTATTTGCTGCTTAATATGTCAAACGATTCACCTGGAATCCACGTTTCCCCGACTGCATCGCTCATCGGCTCTTTGGACCATGATATTGTTTATCTACGTGAGTTGAAGTAGCTGCAGTAATTCTCATAACGCAGATTCAGTGACCTCTCAGAGGACAAATTCAAACTTTGTTGCTCTCGAGCTATTTGAAACCATATTGTGCAATGCAATTAATGTACACTGTGGTGCAGCATGCATTGTTTATCAGGGAGATGAGTCAAGATCATTAGTCACTACTGCTAACAAAATACTTTCTTAAAAATGCCCTGAACACTCTTTGGTATCGCTGCTGTTGTTTCCACAAGCAAATTAGTCTTGCTCTCCACGAGGCCGTCGCCAACGGGAACGTGCAAACCAAAGTTTCCTCTTCTTCTTGATATTGATTTAGTTCTTTGCAGACTTCCCTTATAGGTGGAAAATAATCTTTGACTGGACGTCTACATTAGCAGCAAGAAAAACATAAACTTTTTAAATTATGGAGGCTCGCAGTGTTAATCTGTGAGCGCCTCCTGCCCACTGTGCGGAGGCTGTAGCAACATCAAATCAGAGCCACATGGAGTCTCAGCAGGCGGCTGAAGTACAGTAGTGTAACGGGGAGAGAAAGAGAGATCGCTGTCTAGTGTCTGTTTGAGGTTGTCTTTCCTCTCTGCTCTCTGTCAATGTCCTGAACATTGAATATTCATCATGCATATACACTAATTCCCCTCGCCAAGCTAATCCTGCCTTTCAAATCACACTATTAACTTCAGCACGCTCTCGTGCTACACGGCATTTATGCAGAGCGCTTGATGGCAGAGGATGACGAGCACTGGATTGGACTGCGAGGAAAATGAGTGGAAGCATCTCAGACAATGTTTATCAACCTAAAACTTTCCAGCTTACCTCTGTCTTGCCTTATCTGCCAGCACAGTTTTTGTTTATCGGTGCAGTGTGCATGACTAATCTGCTGTGGCAATCACTGTGGCTCTGTCTCTGAGTGGGACACTTCTAAAGAGGCAAGAGAGTGGTTGATGCTCTTCCTGGGATTTGAGTGTTGTAGTTTTGCAGAATGTTGACGTCTCTGGAGAGATTAAATGATGAGCTGTTGCTTAATGTGATTTCAAGCTTTTTGACTTCGGATTACTATGTAAGCTTTATGCCTTGGGGTGGGGAAGCTTCAACTGGACAATACTGTTAGTCCAGTCTGAGGTTTGATCTTAAATTAGTCTGAAGCAAATCAGACTAATTTGTTTGCCCACAGAGAGTTTCTCGTAGTTACATTATTAAATGTATTTTCATATGTAAAGAAATATAGCTATGGGATTGAAAAATATTTGCAGCTATTTATATTTAATGCATATTTACCTTTCATCATTTTCTGTCCCTTGCTTAAGCTACCTGCTCCTCTGATTGGATAATTCAGCCAGCATATATGTTTATCTAGAACTGTTGTGATGCCCGGCCTTATACCTGATGAGGGTTCAGCAGACTTACTGTAAATGTTGCATAAATATTACAGCAGGAAACAGGACAGAATTTGCTCCGAATCTATTATTTCTGTTCACGGTTTGCTTTTCTCTAACGCTCCTGTTACATATTCACAGGTAATTTTCTGCCTTTGACAGAATTTGCATTCACCTCCGAATCTCCACCTGTTCACTTTAGTTGATGTTCACTCTGCACCAATTGTCGTCGTCACTCTCGTTTCTCTGCGACGACCTGCTCTGCCTCTAATTCCGTCTCTGCTCAAAGGATGTGGCCTGTGGGGTGTTCAATGAGAGCACTTGGATAGAAAATTGCTGCGAGATTTGGATCAAACGTAATTACACTGATTATTGAAAAGGCCTCCGTGGACCAATCAGGATTCGCTCAGCTGACCCTGAAAACCAGAAGCGCTTCTCAAACTTTCTGCTCAGTGTGAAACCGACTCTGCTGGGTTTCGATAAGATTCCTGACCGGAAAGTTATTGCTGTGCTTCAATTTACCCCCAAACATTGATTTATGAGAGTAATGTTTAAATATTCGACATACTGTCCCCTGGGAAGGGTTTTGCTTCACTTATGCTGGATTATATGGTTTGTTTATGTCAAAATCACAATTCGTAACTTAATGAAATGAATTGTTTCTCATATTTGTCTTCCTCAGTGTGAAACCAAGAAAAGGCAGCGCAGGTCACAAGCGCAGGCTGGAGGCTGGTGCTCCTGGGAAATGTCGGCTCTGCTCGGCCCTGCACTCAACTCCTGTGTGTGGCTCTGATGGACACACCTACTCCTCCAAGGTGAGGCTCATCAAGAATTCATTCTTTTGTTTAGTATCGACCATGTAAAATATTAAACATGAATGTTACCCTCCCCCACGTATTCATCTCATAATTTTCTCTTAGTATGTTGGACAAATGACAGAGAAGAGGGTCAACCCTAAGCCACCCAATCAGCAGCTTAAACTCACCATTGAAAAACCATCATTACCATCTCCTCTGATTCTAAAGCCCCAGTTCCAACTATGCTCCCTTCACCATCAAATCACACAGAGCTCACAGTGGCAGGTTTGTGGAGGAAAGAAAGACGAGGTTTAACCTTTAGTGATTAGTCAAGGAAGAAAGGAACAGACTGTGAGGCTGAAGAGTGAAACCAGGTGGAAAAGGAAGAAGTGAAGCGCTCTGCCTCCGTCCTTGATAAAGCAGAGCATGGCGTCTTATTGTCACCCGCATTCATATTATCTCATTGTTGCTGTGTTCAACCTTTTGGTTTTCAGGGGTGAAGAAAAATCCAATACACAGGAACCTCATACAAATAGACAATAGAAGGCGTCTCTCGAGTGTCTCGCAGGAGTGAATCGATGTGTTGGCGACAGGGATATTGGCAAAGTGGAGCGGCCTGTTGTCACTTTCTCTGTGTTGTTTATTAATTCCAGCGTTTAAGCCAGCGACATTCCTTGAACAGTGTATGGAGAGAAGGACTCGTCAAAGCACAGGTTTTTTAAAGTGCTACTGGTGAAAAGCTTGGTATTCATCCACATACCAGCCATGTTTCTTAACTGCAGGAAATTAAACATGCAATACTTTAGCTGCTCGGGTCCCACAATCACAACGATAACACAAGACCTACTTTGACGACGTCCTAAAGCAGCCTGTGATCATGGTTGATGTTTTCACCATCATTGCAGATGAAAATCTTCCCGGCGCAACTAAGGGTGCAAATCATATTCACAGATCAGGGAATGTGTTAAAGTTTTATTCATGTCACGCAGCAAATGTCAGTGAATAATCGTGATCTGTTCTGAGTGACCAATGCAAACAGTGGGAGGACGAAACAGTTGACTGGCTGGCAGTGAGTTTTGCCTTCGTCATATCCCAGAAGTTATAGAATAGATGAGCAAAGCCACAGGTAAAGTGGATATGATGCAATTAAAATGTGAAGAAAATGAAACGTCCCGTTAACTTTGAACATTGTTGGAGACATTTTGGACAGAGTAAGTAGACAAGGCAACACAGTGTTTGACGTATGGGTCTAGTTGTTTGTAGACATTTAATAGAGATAATTATTCCATATTATTCGAAACGTTTGCCACAAGCTGAGATTGGGTTTCTCCTCATTGTGTATGAGGAAGTCTGTAGAATAATATTTCTTAATAACCTGCCCATGTGAGCTAAGCTGTGCTGAGGAGGAGAGGTGTTGCAGAGGAGGAACAGAAGGAGGAGGAGAGCTGGGGGAGTCCCTCTGGTCTCTGAGGTACTTTAGTTGGAGGGGTTCAGTTAGCTGGTGGAGTGATGGGTCCCTGTGGCCCAACTTAAATTCTGCTCACCAGTGTGCTGCTGGTCTCAAGATTATTCATATTTTATTATTACATTACATGCCTCCCTCATCCCAACCGCACACACACTAACTCACACATACACACACACACTCAATATCCTATTAAGAGGACTGTGCTCTTATCTCCTTAGAGGCTTCAGCCCACTGAGTTAAAATACTGGATGGCAAACAACTTCCTCCAACTAAACCTCTCCAAAGCCAATGTAATTGTCTTCGGTCCCACCTCCAGCACGGGTGATAGCACAGCATACCCTGGTGAACCAGCACCATTTACTGAGTCCTCAGCATGAACCTGGCTGTGGCCTTAGACCAAAACCTGAACTTCGGACCCCACATTAAGAAGGTTGTTCGATCGTGTTTTTACCATTTAAGAAACATATAGCCAAGGTTCAATCTCTCACATACAGACCTCGAAAATATCCTTCACACCCTTAAATCCTCTCTCCTCGACTACTGTAACTACCTTTATAGTGGTTTTACTGAGAAATAAATCACACAATCCAAAGTTCTCCAGTGTTTTAGCATCCTTGCACTGGCTGCCTGTTATTTTATTACTTTTAAAGCCAGCTATAATTCAGGCCTTTTATCTCCCTTGGAGCCAGGACCCAGTCCGACATCCCCTGGTAAGACGTTGCCAGCTTTTCTAAAATCTAGGCTGAAAACCTTTGGAAACAATCTGCCAGATGAGATTAGACTAGCACTAACAGGTTACCTGCTATACCTGTCTTCCTAAGACACGTCTCTATAGAAAAGCTTTTATCGCATGATGGCTAGGACTTTTATTATCTTTATCTTTATATTTATTATTTATTGCTCTGTTACGACTTTCATACAGTTGTAAAGCACTTTGTTACTTGTATTGAAAAGTGCTATACAAATAAAGTTATTATTATTATTATTATTATTATTATTTTAAGTCCATTACTTCCCTTCCCTTAAATCATCCTCTCCTCTCCTCTCCTCTCCTCTCCTCTCCTCTCCTCTCCTCTCCTCTACTTATCCCCCCCTCCCCTACTTATAGTCAGGTGTTAAAACGCTATTTCATCAAAACCACATTAACCCTGTGGAGAGACAAACATAAAGATTCATGGGGCCTCTCACGGTGCTGACAGTGACTGGGGGAGGTCATCCATTTTCTGTGCTTTCTCTTCTTTTTCGCTCCCTCCATCTGTGTGTCACCCTTGCTCTATCTCTCTCCCTCCATCTCTCTCCCTCCCTCTTCACCTCCCTCCCCAGACAACTAATTCAATATGCTGTGAAGCAGACGGAGCGCTATCCCTTTGTCAACAAATTTCATTAAGCAACATTAGCAGCGTTATCAAAGAGGTGATGGGGAGGATTCAAACGATAGATTTTGAATTATAACGTGGGAAATGAAAGTGCTGGCAGGATAAGGCTGGGCCTGTGTGTGATATGATGTGTGTGTAGATGCGTAAATGCATTTTCCTGGTCTCACCTTGACAAAACGTCATCGGCTCGCAAACGGAATTTACATAACTCATCTCGGGTTTCATTATTCCTCTTGGAACGATCTTGTAATTGGATTCTTTTCCCCCCCAACTAGTCCGAACGATTTCTCACCCCTCACTTACCTGGAAAGAGATTTATACTGTTGAATTACTTTCTCAAGTAGCCCATCTTGTTTTTTGCATTGCATTAGGTTTGTAAGCTACTGCTGAACCCTGCGGGGCATCTCTATGTCTAATTGTGTGTCTACATGGACAGGGACGAATCTGCATGTTAGTAGTCTGCAGGTCATCTTGATGTTGACATATTCTAGTTAGGACACATCCAAAATAATAGACTTTAATGGATTCTTCCCTGACCCATCCATACATCCCCCCACCAAGTTTTGGGGTAATCCATCCTGTAGTTTTTGCTTGATCTTGCTCACAAACAAACCGACCATCAAACAAATGGACAGGGGCGCGAACATAACCTCCTTGGTGGAGGAGATGAAGAATCTACCTGATGGGGTTTTAATGTCGTTTTTGTCTGCTTCAGTAAAAACTCAAAGAAACCCTCCATTACCCATGTTTGTTGTCCTTTTTTTTCAGTGTAAGTTGGAGTTCCAGAGCTGCCTCGCTGGGAAGACAATCTCAGCCAAATGTGATGGGCTGTGTCCATGCTTGCCGGGCCAGGAGCTCATAAATCCAACACACATGAGTGAGAAGACTGGTGAGGACAACACTAAAGTTATTTTGTTTGGATAGCCTTAATATCTGCATTTTTTGGATTCAGGTCGAATAACTTGTTTAGACTGTTACTTACTTGGGAATGGCATTTGTTGTTGTGATTGACAATTTCCGTCACGTGAAGTCCCCCTCTGGTGAAATCAACTTTCCCATTTGTGCAATCTGTATGATAAGACATTCTGAGGAAAACAAGCAATCACCACCATGGCTGAGTATTTCCATATGAACACTGCAAATAAACAAATGCAAGTTTAAAAAAAAATAAACGGGTCTGTGACATCACAAAGCTAAGTAGCCAATCCTGTCAACCTGTGGCTGGGACTCAGTAGGTGGAGAAGGCTCCTTTTCTCACTGCAGGTCAGCTGTGAGGCTGGAGAGAGGAGGAGCAGGGACGGGGTCATTTTAGCATTATTACAAAATGACGTAGGAAGGTGGCAAGTTTCATTTAGGCCATTTTAAGGCCATGGGGGAATGTTTTCATGACAACCCATTTTTTATTCGTAATTTTGAGTTTTAGTGAATGTAATAACATACTACAGTGTGACTTTAATATATATGCTTAATATGCGTGTACTGTATGGGTGGGTATTTGCATGTAGTTGCTTGGATGGATAGACGGATGGAGGGACGAGTGCATCGACAAAGAGAAGAATGTGCAGACAGAGAGAAGTCGTTTTTAGCTTTATCCAACTTAAAGTTCTGTTGGATGCCTTGGAATCGGACCAGGACCCTCCACACACACACAAACACACACACACACAAACGCAGGCAAAAATCCTTTCTCCGGTAGTCCCTCAAATTCACTGGTGATTCACTGCGTTTCCATTCCTCTCCTGTCACCTCACCCCTTACTCATGTTGTTTTCCCCCCTAACCCCCCCTTCCCACTCCCAGCCCCCAAACTATTCTCTGACAGCTACAGGCAGCGGTGATGGAGTGACTGTGTGTGTCTCATTGTTTGTCATGGAAATAGGATTTCAGCAGATGGATGGAGAGATTCTGAAATGAGAAATGCAATCTAAAAGGAAAGCAGCACAGAGAAGGATGGATTGTTATCGGTACAGGCTTCCTCTGTCCCAAATTGGGGGAGTAGTGAGACGGTTGTGCTTTGTGTTCCCATATCAATCGGTCTAGTTGTAATATTGAATATTTAGATATGCTTACACCCTCAATACGTTCGCACAACACACACAAACATGCACACTCTGCCCTCGCACTCTCTGATTAGACAGTATTTATAAGGATGCCACGGTTCATCACGCATATTTAATGCGATAGAAACGTACTAATTAATGATGGCTCTCTCTTTAGCTCACACTCGCCTTTATTAGTTTAAAGCCGAATGATGGAGAGAACTGAGAGTGGTGTCGTAATGAAGAAGTATTTACCAGCTTGACCGCTGTCTAATTGATCCCCCTGCATCTCTTCTCAATAGAAACTATAATTATATGTTTGGTCTGCAGAGCTCGCCTTTGGGAGTGTAAGCATTGAATGAGAGTGTGTGAAGAGGAGGGAAATCTTTTACAAGATCTTGGACGGTGTCAAAACAAGCAGTGTACATCTTATGATGGCTTATGGATACGGACATAACTGAGCAGTAACACCAGAAGTCTTATTGGGGGCCAGTGTAGTCAAGTGAGACAAGGAAAAAATGAGACAAGCTTTGCGAGTTGGTAAGAAACTATATGATGTTACTTCACTGAGACACAGGGATACGGACATTCTCAAGAGGGAAATATCATAACCTCGTCCACCTTCACCATGTTTGTGTCAGAAACTCGCTGCCCTCCAGTGAATGTATTGATTAACAACCAAACCAGCATAAAGGATACAGAAGTACGTGGGCAGTGAGGGTTACATCGTTTGTAATGGATGCATCTGTTTTTGTATGTTAAGAAAGCATAAATGAGCCTTTACCCGGTCTGGCTCTCTACTTAGAATCTTTGCTCTTTACATTTTTCGATTTCTGATAATTTCACCTCTTCTTCTCTTTAACTTTTTCGTCACAGCTCCTCCATACATCTTGTCCTCAGACCATCACTGAGGTAGCGGTTTTATCAGAGGTTGCAGGGATTAGTGAAGTGAGCATTTGCTCTCGTTGGATCAGCAACACATAATGGTAGACAGATGAATGTGGCAGCAGGTTGAGGGAAACACCATGTGTGTCAGATCGTGCTCCTATGGTAACAGTCCAAAGATTTGCAGCAGTTCAGTGCATGCAATCACTCCTGCATGTTTGCCGGGAGCCACTGGTTCAAGCTGGGTTCGAACATTTGTACCACACTGATATAAATATCCCTGCTCACACAACATCTGCGTCTGAGACTGCGTCATCAGCATCACCTTCCCTGTGTTGTGTTTCCACACCTCGGTCGGGGTTTGAGGTGGTGGTGCTCTCACGTCACAGCCTCAGACTTTGGAGAGGAAGAGACGGCTGGTGTGGAAATTTCTATATGCACATGTGAATGCATCTAGATGTAGAGGTGGATATGAATAACAGAAGCAAGATGCAGTGAATATCCAGTGAAATGTTGTGTGTGTTTGTTTGTGTTCCATCTGTGCAGAGCAGGTAAGTGTCATGGTGATCAGGAGAAGCTCGACAGGCGCAAAACGGAACTAATTAAAGTGCTAATGAGCTCAACTTTTTAAATCAAGCGTTGGTAATCGTATACATGAGGTTTTGCGAGACATCCGTATATACAGTACCACACTGCCATATACTCGCAGCAATGTTAATGACTTTGTTGAGGCAACTGAGCTCACTGTGCTTTGATATTTTAATAAATGTAACCCACCTATTCCTATTTTAATCAGGTGAGGGCCCTGAGCTCTTCAAGCAAGTTAACTTCCTATATAAAGTTAACTTTTATGATAAAGAATAATTAAAGCAATGTTGGCCTGTATCTTTTTTTCCTGTATGAACTCCTGTGAACTGTGACACCCACCACTAATATTAAGTTAGGTTCACTTTATCTCCACCAATTAAACACAGTGTAATCCAAATAGCCAATTAGCATACTGCGATAGGATTGATTTATCCCACCTTTCACTACAAAAAAAACTATTTACCTCCTACACTAATGTACTCATAGGAAATACCCGAGATAGCTCTAGGATCAGTTTGAGAAATACACTTTTTACCTGCTTTACTTGCATTTAACTTTTTATCTCCTTCCGATAAATTGAATTCGAGCCAATTAAAATAGCTGATGGAACTCCACTGAAGTAAAGGTGTTTGAAGTTAGGATTTGAAGCTCTGAGCATCTGCCTATCTTTCTCTCAATGAAGAGCAGGTGTCCATAGATGTTGTTTTTTTCCTGCTTTGTCAAATTAGCTTTTAGCATAGACATGCTTTGCTTGCGATGCTACCAAAATAGACTCATGGTTGTTTGGTTGGTTGGTTGGTTGGTTGGTTGGTTGTTTAGCTTTACAATGAGGGCTTCACCATATGTGATATTGTTACTAAGGAATGATTGTATGAATATCTAATGAAGCCTTATGTGATTTTTTTATGAGACGGTTGTTTGGTTGGTTTGTTGGTTTGTTTGTTGGTTGGTTGGTTAGTTGGTTAGTTCATTAGTTAGTATGGTCCACTGCTGTGTCATAGAAAGTCTGAGTCAGTACGTATATGTCTACAAAGTCTATAGTCTGAACAGTCACTCGAAAACAATTTGACGTTGAAAAGAGCTTGAAAAATAATTTAGGAAGAAGAATAAAAGACAGAATAGTTGTAAAGGTATCAAGCACCATATAGCGCAGCCATTTCTCTTTGACTCACTTCCTTGATTTTGATTGATAACTGCAGATGAGGAGTGTGTGTGTGTGCTGCAGTGAAGGAGTGCAGCGCGAATATTGTTTCTTTATCTGACGAGGCAGAGTGGACGGCTTCAAATACATTTTTTGAGTACCTTTGCCTCCACCACACCAATAACCTTTTTTATTCTCTGAGTGGTGTGTGTATGCGTGCGTGCGTGCGGTGCATGTGTCCGTGCGTGCTTGCGTGAGTGCGTGTGTGCGTGCGTGTGTGTGTGTGCGTGTGTGTGTGTGTGTCAGTCACATTTCTTCTTCCACAGTGAAACTCTCCCTTCTGTCTGCTGCTCATTAATTTGTATGTCTCGAGTCCTATCCAACATTCTGCAGAGTGAAACATTCGCCTCCACCTTTGGTCACCTTCCTTTCATTTCATTCATCGTACAAAGGACTAAGAAAATGAGACATCTTTGAATATCACGAAGAGATTTGACTTTTTTACTTATCTTCTGACATTGGGTCGAGTTGGTGTCTGCTTGGCACAAATGGCTCATACACATGACAGAGTCCAACATGGTATTACTCCTGACATTATTCAGCTAGTTGGGAAACCCTAACCTGAATCATGTGATATCATGTGATTTTGCAAAAAGCTCCTTGTTTACACCCAGGGCCATGCATCTACATATTGCGACTAAGGTCGGAATACTCCCTGTCTTATTATCATATATTGATTATTCAGAAAATGACCTTATTCACATTAAGGTCATCGGGAAAAACGCTCTTGACATGTCAGTATATAATACAGGACATTGGCTTAAATGGGTTTATATATCAAAATTAGTGTCCATGTAAACGTTGTCAGTGTTTCGAGCTGACAAAAAATTATCCTGCTCGTGAGAAAGACATAAATCATTTGACTGGTTATAGTAATTTTTTTAAATGATGGTTCAATTTCTCGCTGCTGCTGCTGAACAAAGACATTGACAAAACAAAAAGAGCCTTTAGTGGATGAGTGGTGTAAACCATGGAGCCTTATTGATATTTTCCTGGCGATTTTGTCTCACAGCTTCACAGAGAGCATGCAGGAGGACAGATTGTGTTCTCTCTCTTTCTTCCTCCACACTTCCTATCCTCTCCAAACACATGCCAGTAGCGTGGGGATTTTAAACCCAGAGTGCTGACCAGCGTGTATGGTGCCTGCAGAGCGTTTTATAGTAGATCCTATTTACACTGTCCTCACCAGGAAAAACAAGCTGCATCGGCCATTTGTTCCAACACTGAAGACAAATTATGTTTACGGTTTCCTGACAAGCTACTCGTGTGACTGGGTACGTGTTGTGGTGAAGCAAAGCCTCTTGGGAAGGATCTAAGGGGGATATACATAACCAGTCAATGGTTTTACCACAGCACTGTTTTTCCTGCTTTTATCGACATTCAAGCTGTTAAAGTGTAGTGAATAACCTTAAATCGTACAAAGGGCCGCTATAAACTGCCATGTTTAAAAAAGAAAATTAGATCAGCCAACTTGAAAACATGTTAATTTCATAAAAAACATTGTTTTCTTTCCTGGATCAAGACATTGATCAAAGACTTTAATATTAATGAAAACAATCAGGTATTTCAGAGAATAATTACATAAAAATTGCAAGAATTTTTACACTAACAATATTACTAGGAGCTTAATAAAATCCAGGACCAATTTTCTACATTTTAGAGAGAGTTTATTGTTTAACAGTTACATTTAGCAATCACTGGCAATGAAATGCTTGGGTCACAGGCTCTCTTCTAGCGATGCTCAGAATATTAAAAGCAAAAGAAAATATACAATAATATAAATATCACATAGAATATCAAATATATGTATTAAATATACATCTTAAATAGGTCTTATTGCCTGGGGGATGAAACTGTCTCTGAGCCTGGTGGTGCGGGCCCGGAAGCGGTCGGATGGCAGCAGGCAAAACAGAGGCTGTAATAAGCTGTTTGTTTGTATCTATTTTTTGGCAAACAGTCGAAGTAGATCATGTTATTTATATGGTGGGAACCGCTGTCCTCTGAGAACTGCGGGAGTAGGTCAAACCTGTAGCAATTGATTTAGTAAATGCTGACCTCCACCAAGGCCAAACAGTCTCCCTTAATTCAGCACCAAATCCACCATGTTTGGTTGGACATAGTTTTTAGGAGGGGATCTGCAACAAATTGCACACACTCGTGATATAGGCCCCCTAAATGTGTTTTATTTCTGTCAAGATCGATGAATTACTAAAAATGATGATAACCCGAAACAGTCTTGACCCATGTCCCATCCTTCCACCAAGATTCATACAAATCTCTTGAGTAGTTTTTGTGTAATCCTGCAACCAACAGACAGGGGTGAAAACATACAAAATCCATGGAATGGCACCGTAGAGTGCAAACATCTGCCACGGTCCATGACTCTGGATCTGATCTGGACCTGCACCAACATTTTGTTTAATCCATTCAATAGTTTTTACGAAATCCTCCTGAGACACAAACGAATGGACAGGGGTGTAAATCTCCATGGTTAATGTAAACATAATCTCACTCTTCAGGTAAAAACTTGAGGTCCTCTCTCTCCGACTCAGTCTTTCAACCTCTCTCTCTCTCCTATCTGTAATTGTCTTCCTGTCCGTGCAGACAGTGTATTACTGATCATTATCTGGTCTAACCTTAACTCACTGCCACTGCGATTGTTCTGGAGAGCCGATAGCTCCAGGCAAAGAAAATCAAACAGGCCCTTGTATCTTTTTAATGAATCTGACCTTCTATCTTCCTCATATCTCCTCTACGACTGTCTCAGTCCATTTCTTGCTCCTTCTGTTACCTTGTTAAGAAGTGTCACCTCACTCCGCTGCCTCCCATTTCTTCTCCCTCTCTGTTCCCGTCCGTCTTTCATCTTGATCCAATCTCATCACGCTCCTGTTGTCTCAAGGTGATCGCCACCCGCCGCTCCTCTCTCTGGATCTAATGTCAACGCCTTCTCTTTTATATGACAAACTCAGTTAATTATTTAAGAAAGATAAAGGAGACCTATGGGAGGATTCAAAGCCTAAAGTGATAGTAGCAGTCGTATATGAAGAAGTCTGGAGGACACATTTATCTAATGACCTAAACCAGCCGGGATGAATCGACACCATGTTTAATTTGGGAAAGGACAAGTCGATCACCTACTAATGTGGCCACCACAGCATCTATTGCACAAGAGTGTTACATTATGTTTGTGTGGAGCTAAAAGGGAACAAAGGTAATCAATCTCAAGTACACAAAAGCAGGTTAATTAAACTGACACATCTGATAAACATTTTATGGGATAAATGATGGGTGTGTGGCTGTGTGTGGCAGATGTTTTCAAATGGGATGTTTTCATGACATAAGAGACATTTAATGTACCGGTGGGATACAAAATGGATCCCATAAGTACAACGCTTCAGTGTAGATGTGTTCTGACTGGAGAAATTGTTGAGGTGAATGTTTAAGGTCTCTTTTGTTCATGCATGTGCATTTACGTAGTCATTGAATCAGTGTGGCTGACTGAACAAATATCATCTGATCATAGTCTAAATCCACTTAATATCCATTAGATCCATTCGTTCTCCAGAATTAACCGAAACTGTGATGAGGTGTGGCGGACAGGGCCTTGAGGCAGAGGAGGAGCGTGAGGTGAAACAGAGCTGGTTATTGTAGTTCTTCCCACTGACTTGAGCTGCTTACCGACACTGACAACAACTGGAGCAGCAGTGTGTGTGTGTCACCGCTCAGGAAGGTAATAAAGTTAATTTAAACCCTTGGCACTTATCGCCAAGTCATAACTCAGTCGAATCGGAACACGCTGATGTTATAGCTGGTCATATTTTTAGATTCTGAGGATATTATTATCTCCAATGTTCGTCACAAAGCAGCTCCATAAATTCAGCGAGAAATCATACAAAATGAAGCTACTTAAAACCTGCTTGACATTCATCACATGCTTGAGCTTTTATCAGTTTCATAAATCAGTTATCCACTTGTCTCCACATCTCTTGCTTCACATATTAAATGTAAGTAGTTTATTCAGCATTATATGAAAGGTTACCATTTACAAAATTAAAAAAAATCTTAAAAACACAGACAGCATTACTGATTAAATCGATGGCAACATTGTGCCTCATTCTTTATCTAATATTAAGGATCAATTCTGGCAATCTCTAACCTGCAGTCCAATTATAACTCCTTCTTTAAGGCATAGTTTTTATTGATCTCGGTTTTGTGATTTTTCTTTTAGAAGAAGTTCAGCAAATAGGAAGTCTCTCTCGGACATTAGCTTTATAAAAAAGTGTAACCACATAACAACAGATGTCCAAGTTAGTCTGAAAAACTCATTAGAATTCACAGACATGTGAGTCAGCAGAGATGAGGAAGTACTGGCTCAGAGGGAGAGGTGTAGGAAGGAAGACGGATAAGAAGTCCCCCCCCCCCCCCCCAGTCATGAATCAGTTTGATATTTGACCTGCCGCTCTGATCGATAGCTTCTACTAAAAGCCGCCTGTGTGTCTGGCGGGCTGTCTACTCCCTCTTCATCCTGGATAAAAGTCCACTGTCATCCAGTCTGCGGTGGGTTGGAAGTGGCGTCATCTTTGGCTGACCCCGGCCTACAGTTTATCTCTGTCTCTGTGAACACAAGTGCCTCCTCTGTAACTATTAGGAAGTTACTGTGTGGATTAACTGTTTAGCAGCATTCTGATGGAGGAACTCTCTCTGCAGATCGGACGTGGAAACTTCTTTGCCAAAGTCATTCAGCTATTCTGGCTGCTGCCACCTTTCTGTCACCATCTATTGTTACACCTGTTACATAGATCACTTTTTCTAAGACAATTACTTCCACTCCTTTAATTTGATGAGTGATAACCTGAGAAAACCAAACTCTGTTGATCTCTTTTCCTTATTTTGTGATAAAGGACGCTGAGTCATGAGGAGTTACAGGTGGTTGCCATGGCAAATTGTTCTGTATGCAGACTTGGTTTCACACAGCAGTTGCACCTGTCATGACTTCACAGGGACTTTTGACACATCATTTGGACAGTCGGCTATCACATACAACACTCGAGGCTAACACCATATCTTCTGTGTTAAAGAAAGTGGAAAAACAAATCCAGATCCACGCCAACATGTTATGGGTCCTTTCAAATAGCTGATGCACATCCCCTCTACAAAATGTCATTGAAATCGATTCAGTATATAACAAAAAGTTGCCTGACATTTGAAACACATATTGTCTAATGCAGTGGTTCCCAAACTTTTTGTGCCCAAGGCACACCAAAGGACAAATAAAAATTTCAAGGCACACCTATTGTGCAAAATAGCCTTATAACACGTGTTATCACTAATATCATCTGTTTATCTGTTAAGTTTATAATTATTTACTAATGCCAAATAAGATGTGACCAAGACAACTATTCTACTCATGAAATATTTATTAACAAAATACTTTAAATTTTTTAAACTTTATCAAATTGGGCTTAATCAAACACACCCATTTCAACCAGACAGGTGAGGCAAAGGAAACAGAAATTCAGCAGAGAACTGTCCATGAGAAAGCTGCATGGTCCTGAATCTGACCCACAAATTATAACTGTAACATTTAGAATCAGGCTTTTTTTGTAAATATTCTGCCTACTAACAAATCAGTGGGACACATGTGCCTGTCGGGGCGCACAGATTTTTTTAATCCTTGGTGGCACGGAGGAGAGGGCCACTCGCAAGTCCTGCTCAACAGAGAGCCGTGACCTGGTCTTGTTCTTCATGTGAACAAGAGTGGAGAACGCCAACTCACACAGGTAGGTGGTGGGGAAATGAAGAAGTTGGTCGATAGCGTGGTGGGAGATGGTTGGATATTCTGATGCACAAACCAACCAAAACTGATCGAGTGTGAGCTCACTAAATTTCAGTTTCAGCGTGCGGTCCGCACGGAGCTCTGCGCTCTCCTCTCTCTCCTTCATAGTGAGCTTCTCGGTTGAGGACTCGGACTCCTGGTTGAATGGGTCTCGGATCCAGTCATTGTCCTCGATGTCCGCCACACGTGGAAAATAGCGCTCAAACCTCTCTTTTAAGGTCTGAAGGTGTTCGGCATATATAGCGCGCTCACTGGCTGCCTGTGGCGCAGCTGATGCCAGCGGGAACATGTTCATGGAGCCCTGTTCCAAAGCCTCGCGCCACAGGGTCAGTTTGCCCATAAAGCCCCGAATCTTGTCTGTGGATGATAAAATGTTTTCATTCCTGCCCTGAAGCTTGGCGTTTAACTCGTTGAGATGCCCAAATATGTCTGCAAGGTAAGCCAGCCTGGCGCACCAGCTCTCATCCGCGAGCCTGTCCTTATGAGGGACAGCGTGTTCACGTGAAAATTCCAAAAGTTCTTCCCGGAGCTCGTAAAAACGGGATAAGACTTTCCCCCGAGACAACCATCGTACCTCTGTGTGGAGGATCAGGCTTTGGTGGTCGGCTCCCATCTCAGCGCACAGCTGGGAGAAAAGGCGAGATTTCAGGGGCCTTGATTTGATGTAATTCACCATCTGCACAGCCTGATTCAGCACCTCAGTCAACTCCGGGGGCATGGTTTTGGCAACTAATGCCTCTCGGTGCAAAATGCAGTGGTTGGTCACTATCTGTGGATTTTGTGCTTTTACCTTTGCAATAAAGCCTCTCACTCTCCCCGTCATGCACGCCGCACCATCCGTGCACAGACTGACGCACATACTCCAGCACAGATTGTTTTCTTTTAAGTAGTTATCAGTTACCTTGAATATTTCTTCTCCCGTTGTATGGCTTGCCATTTCTTTACAGAAGAAAAAAGTCTCTTTAATAGAGTCACCGTCAACATACCTGACGTTTGCCAGGAGCTGGGCAGCCCCACTTATATCTGTCGATTCATCTATTTGAAGAGAAAATCTGCCGCTCGCCTGCAGTTTCTCTGTTAAATGTTGTTCAATGTCTTCTGACATGTCATCTATTCTTCTTTTGATTGTGTTATCAGATGCCGGCACCTTGGATAGCTCATTTGCGGCATCTGGACCCAGCATGACACCTGCAATTATTTTGCAAGCAGGGAGGATGAGTGTCTCCGCTATTGTGTGAGGCTTCTTTTGCTTTGCAATAAGCTCCGCTAGCATGTAACTAGCCTCCATTGCCTTTTCAGACACTTTCACGGAATCCAACAAACGGTCTTGCTGCCTCTGGTTCAGATCCTGCGCTCTTTTGAAATAGGCCAGGTTTCTCTCAGCGTGGAAGGGATGTTTGGTTTCCAAGTGCCTCTTCAGCTTGCTTGGAACCATATTAGCATTAGCTAACTTCTCCCGACAGAGGACGCACTCCGGCTGAGGAATGTTGACATCCCCGGTCCAACTGAAGCCATAAGACAGGTAACTTTCATGATACTGTCGGCTGACAGTTTTTTTCCTCTTTTCTTTCGGTGGGTTGTCGGACTCGGCAGTCTCTGCACTGGTGGTTGGTGGTTTGCTCCGCACGAGAAAGCGCTCCATTTTCCCTCTTGTTTATGTTTTAATGTTGTGTTCACCTGCGCCACTGCGCGAACAGCGAAATGTGGGATCCTCTTTGAGGATTTTTTAAATAGTTTTTAGATAAAGAGTTTGCCTCTGTATTATGGAATGAGTGCATTCAAAGTAGTATATAGTAAATTAAAATAATTATTTTTGTATAGTTGTATACTATATTGCAGTAGGCTATGGTTGTCACAAAATCCCACGGCACACTTGGACTTGCCTCACGGCACACCAGTGTGCCGCGGCACACAGTTTGGGAACCACTGGTCTAATGAATAGTTAGAGAACCTTTGTGCGATCGGCCGATCAGCCCTTTGTCACATGACACCTTGTAAGAAGGCATCGTTTTTAAGGCCTGATTAAGTAAACTTTTTAAAAAGCTGTGGGAGGAAGGAAAGAAAATAGTTTCTCTACAGTTTACAAAAAAACGCTGACTCACAACTTGAGGAGTTGGAGACTGCACTGGAGGACGAGAACGAATCCTTGTGACTAAATGTTGACGAGCTTGTCTTGCAAGTTTAATGGTTTGAGCATCGGGGCCGGGGGACTGATGACCCAACAGGTTTAATGCAAGAGTCATATTTTGTATTTATTTGGAGAAGGAAAGTTGGTTCCTTCTCTCTCTGCACACACTGCACATGCACCAATAGCGAGTCACAGTGTATGAGCTCTACACACTTTATAGATCAGGGACAGACTTGGGTTCGGCTGCAAGATCAGCATTTCCCCCCTAATCTTTCTCTGGAGATCATTCATTTATGAGCATGTCGATTTATTAATGTGGTCACATTAGTGTTCGGAGGGAGGGAAGGAGAGGGTTGAAAAAGTTTATTTTTATCAAGGAAATCAGGCCAATCCAAAATATCTGTACTACTACTTCTAGGACTTGTTTTCAGTACATTACTGCTCAAAAGATTTCAGAGAAAGAACGATGTCTAAACTACTTTTAAAAATGAGTGAACAAATTTCAGTCTGTTTTTAGGTGAGTTAAGGAATCCTTGGGTCCAGCTCTTGGAGAACTCACTCTCTGAGTCAAACTTTTTTTCTGTGAAGTGACCATGAGACAGTTTTTCAACTGACAGCTGCTACATCAGCTCCCACATGATGTCTTGTTCTGTCATCACCGGGTCATCTCTGCAACTCCTGCGGAAACCCATTGATGATGGTTGTGTGACCGCCTGACCGCGATGTGGCTCAGAAAGAAAGGAACGGCCATTTGATCTGCGCGCTGTGTCCTTCTGTGCGTGAATGTTTCCAGTCCCAGCTTTCTGACTCATTGCCCAACAAAAGGGCTCCCAACACAGGCAGCAGTGTCGGGGCTGTCCAGAACAATTTGGGTCGCACTGAGAAGAAGCGATAAGAAGGGTCCTCTGAGACTCGTCGTGGGTCAGAGTGTCCACAAGAGCCTGGCGAGGAAAAAAATGGGTTAAAGAAGGGTTAAAGGGACAGATGGAGATTCGTGCAGATGTGGGAAACCGCCGGCCTCCCGCTAGACATTTCAAAAAACGTTCAAGTAAAAAAGCTTTTCTTTCTCTGTAATTAAGGAAAATACCTTAAATCAGTGGACTCACATGTTCCTAATGTTGGTCCTGTGTGCCAGTCAGACCACGTTCAGAATAAACACAACACGCATTCCCTGACATGCAGCATGATGATTGTGAAGAGAAGTCGTTTTGGAAGGTCTTGCTTTCCGAGAGAAACGGCCAAACAATATAGACATGCACGTGTGTCTTTGGTTCACGGGACACACTGATGAAAAAGGCTAATCTTAAGCATCATTACAGCTGAAAAGAAGCAGATGTTCAGGATCAGTTACGAGAACAAACGCACTCAGATGAGGTTTTCCCTCTACAGCTGAAACCTCATTGAGAAGGAGAATCTGTGAAAGAGTACAAGAGATACAATTAATCATTCATTCTCATATTCACGCGTAAGAGTCACTTTACAGTCTCCAATCAACTCTACTCCAATCTGCACGTTAAGACTCCAACCGAACCGGGATTTGAACCAGGAAAAAACAACCTTGAATGTATCAAAGGTTAAACTCACAACACAAAACGAAGAAGGACAGAGACACAAAAGAAGTCCCAAATATAATATAATGTTTGTCTTCAATAATTTAGTATGACCCGCAAAGGAGGTTATAAAAATTTAACTGGCCCTTGATAGGAAAAAGGTTCCCCCGCAGGCCTGCTGTACTGGGATGTTACAGAAGAGAAATGGGAAATGAAGCACTCAAAGCAATTTGAGTAAAGAGAAAGAAATAGGAGAGTGGGGCATTTCAAAGTGGGCTTCTCCATCTAAGAGAGAAAGTGAGTTAGGTAGAGGAAGGTGTGATGAGTCGCTTCGGCTGAAAGTCCGAAAAACTGACAGAGTTAGAGCAGAGAGAAAGGAAATGAAGAGGTGATAACGGGGAATGAGCAAGAAGAGAAAGAATCATTAATGCAGAGAGTGATTGAAAGGGCAATGTGGGAGAAGAGAGAGGAAGAGGATGGAGGGAGGGCATGTTGGAGTGAAGGACGGCCCAATAAATGAACAGAGGGATAAACCTTCCAGGAGTTTGTGTTCAGGAAAGTGTAACACGCCGCTGATCCACTTCTGCCTGTGGGAGTTTTATTTAGGAGCTGAAGACAGATAATGTTCGGCTGTTGGTATTTCGCTTCCTCTTTTCTTCTCTCCACACAGTGGGAATGAAGAGTGGGCTGAATTGTTATCTGTCTGGTCCTGGAGGGCTGTATCACACACAAACACACACAAAAACACACACACACACACACACATGCACACCTTGGGATTGCAGCTAATATCACAAAGATGCCCGGTCAGATTAATGTTATTTTGTCCTCTTCTCCGCTCCGGTGTCTTTACCTGAGGCGTCAACTGCTGTATAACAACTCTGATAATGACACAATACCAATAACTATAACTGTAAAATATGACCTTTTGCATATATTTTGGGCTTCAGGATAGAATTCAACAATCGCCTGACAGAGTGACTCACCAAACAACAAAACTTTTCCGACAGGAGAGACGCTGCTCTGACGCTGCTCTGTTCACTTTTAGAATGAAGGAAGTGTGTATAACCACGAATTTGAAGTTAGGAACAGGCAAAATGTGATTCGTTTTTAAATGCGGCTCTTTGTTCGAACCTCCGCCACGTTTCTCAGCAGACTGCCTCAATTTTGCGAAGGGGACTCCACATGCATGTTAATGGCCTCCTCCCTGCGTGATCCGCCCTCCACGGCCAGGCAAGCTGGAGCGTTCGCATTGGCAGGGTCCGTGCACTTGGTGAAGAGTGGCTCTTGTCCTTCAGCAGCATCGTCAAGCTCTCAGGAGAAAATGAATGGAACGAAAATATGTCAATCACATGCAGGGGAAAGGAATAGAAAGAAAGATGGAGATTGACAGACAGAGAGGCAGGCGGAGGCAGGAGTCGGCTTGAATTGCAGACAGACCCTGTCAGATCTGCAGGAATTAGTTTGAGCAGCACCACAGGCGGGTTTATACTTTCAATTAGGGACGTCATTAAATATATTGTTTTCGGTTTGCGCTCCCTCTGGGTAGCTGCGTGGACAGCAGCGTTCAGTCACTTGACGGCTCGACGGTGTTGGATCAGCTGTTGTTGTGGGTTAACAGTGTGATTCTGCATTAAATCACAAACACAGAGACAACTGCACCACCACAAATTAAATGCAACGATCAAGTGGCCTGTCGCTGCGAGACGTTCAGGAATGTTTCCAGGCAAGACGACGTTCAGGATTTCCAGCAGACCTCTGTTCTGTGTGTGTGTCTGTGTCTGTGTCTGTTATATCATGTGTAATAGCATAAATCCTTCATTTGAACTGGAACATTAAATGTAAACAGTGAGATGACAGCAGACGAGGAAACTCAAACTAAACGGAGTCTACTGTATTTTCGTGTGTGTGTGTGTGTGTGTGCATGTGTCAGATTGGGTTCCTATGGTAACTGACAATAGATAGCAGCGGTTCAGTATGTGTTATCGCTCCTCTGTGTTTAGTCAAGAAGAAGAGTTGGATGAGAAAAACAAAAAAAAAAGCAGGCGGAGAGAAAAAGTAAACAGCAGAAATGAAATGAAAGTTTGATAAGGAGCAAGAAAATTGACTGCTTTTTCCTCTCCTCATTATTTTGTGTTGTTGTGCGTGTGTGTGTGTGTGTTTGTGTGTGTGTGTGTGTGTTTGTAGCCTGCACTGACACAGAGCTTCACAGTCTGGCTGCCAGACTGAAGGACTGGTTCGGAGTTCTCCACCTCGACGCCAACAGAGATCTCAAATCGTCTGACAGCTTCGATTCTGCCACTGGACGTGAGTACATCCCCCCGCAATGTCTCTGTGAGTGCGTGTGTGTGTATGTGTGTGTGTGTCTGGTGTGGTGTGTGTGGTGTGTGTCTTCAGCCCTTTCCCGTTGAACAGTCATGCTTCTCAGCTGTCATGTCGGCTGGCAGTGATGTTGACAGCGACCCCGCTCTGTTCTCTGTAATGTCAACATGCCTGAACACATCTCAGTGTGACACGGACGTGTTCCCTGGTTTCAAAAATGTTCACATCAATGATGTTTTCTCTTTCTCGGTTATTCCTATTCTTTCTTTCCTCATCTAGACTTCGACACCAGCATCTTGCCCATCTGTAAGGACTCACTGGGCTGGATGTTCAACAAGCTGGACATGAACTTTGACCTCCTGCTGGACCAATCGGAGCTGAGCGCCATCTACCTGGACAAGTATGAGCTGTGCATGAAGCCCCTCTTCAACTCGTGTGACTCCTTCAAGGACGGCAAGCTGTCAAACAACGAGTGGTGTTACTGCTTCCAGAAACCTGAGGGTGAGGGAGGGGGAGCATGGGAGAGGGGTTAACAACAGTTTTTGTTACTTTACAGTGGTTTTAAACTGAATGTTATATCGCACTAAAACAGGTAAGAAATTCAGGTTTTCAGTCATTGATGAAGTGACTGGAAACAACTGATAACGGAAGAATTGGATGTTTTACTTCAAGAAAAGGGTTAGGGTTGTTCATGTGTAAAAGGTAAACACTGGAGGAAGTCCAGAGCTAAATCTGTGGACATCCTCCATAGTCTGAAGAACGGCTTAAATTAGTTATAGGACGGTATGAAATTGGAGTTATCAGAGCAGATGGTCGATGTAGATGATAAGACAGAGGAAGAGACATGTGCTGGAAACCGACGTATCTGAAACCTTGCATCTTGCATGATACGAAGAAAAAATCACTGTTTCACATTTTCCCCGAGTCCAGTGCGTGTCACAACAGCACAATTGAAAAGGTGCAGCGCCAAGGTCACGACTGATGAAATAAAGAAAAAAAAAGAAATAAGCACGATCACCCAGGTTTCCTGTTTCTGCTGCTGATTCGAACCGGTGCCGATACAAAAGTGTCCACTGGAGAGTAATTTGACCGGGGAGTGACTGGTCATTTCCATTCCCAGTGGAGATAAAAGCAAGATGTTTGTGTGTGTTTTTGACCATTTGAATAGGAAACTAAAGAAAGCATTAATAATATATTGTGTATGTTCTTTGGTTGCAGGAATGCCTTGCCAAACTGAAAAGAGCAGGATCCAGAATCAGAGTCGAAGGAAGAGCCTCATAGGTCAGTCTGAATGATTAACGGCTTTTGATGCTAACAAGCACACACGCACACACACACACACAAGCGACAAAGTGTGTCCCCTTTCACTTGACTCACACAGGCAGAAACACACACGTACAATAAAACACATCCTGACATTTTGTACACGTGTCGTTTGTCCCCTACGGGCAGAACATTCACTGATCCAGCTCACAACAACAGCAGGAGAAAAAAAAAGCTTGAAAAATGAGCTGAGACTGGGTCAAATGAAGGTAGCAGAACACTGGTGTGTGTGTGTGTGTGTGCGTGTGTTCTATTGAAAGTGATTGCTTCCCCTTAAACAGGATGTATTGTTGTCGCCTTTCAACCTTCGAAGCAGTAATTGATTGTTGATCTCCCTCCGTGAACACACAACTTCGGTTGCAGCCACAGGACACGTGCAGTGCATGTCACCTGACCTGGCATCAGATTTGACCCCTTTACCTTTGTCGGTTTGATCTTCCCAGAGCTTCCTGTCTCTTGTTATCACTGCTTACGTTTCATTCCCTTCCTCCCTTTGATTCTAGGCTCTTATATTCCTCGCTGCAGCGAGGAGGGCTACTTCAAACCAACCCAGTGCCACGGCAGCACCGGCCAGTGTTGGTGTGTGGACAAATATGGCAACGAGATCGCTGGCTCCAGAAAACAGGGCAACCCCAACTGCGGTATAAAACCACAAAACACACACACACACATAAAAGGAAGCACAACAATACGTGCAAACACCCACAGATAATTCAGTTCAATAACAGTGAGGTTTGGCTGCGTTGTGTTTGTCCAAATTGGCTCCAAATAACGGTCTTTCACAGGCAGAGCTTTGATTCTTTTCTCTCTCCTTTGTTATCTGTTGAAGACGAGAATCAAGTCTGCTCTATTTCTTCACACAGCATCTCTCCTCGTCTTTATCCGCGCTGGCGTCTGAGCAACAGTGATCATTTAAGAAATAGATAACATTAGGCATGGCTCTGGAGAGAGTCGGGCCGGTTTACCATCAGCCATATGTCTTATTCTATCTCCCTGATATTTAGCAAGTGTAGCTTTGATAAAAGACCAGCGTCTTGCAAGTGAAGTAGGAGAATCGGTCACGCTTGTGAGCAGAGAGCAGTGTCAGAAGATTTGTAATAAATATGAATTTGGATCAGTGTCTGAGTTGCGCCTTGTAGAAAAGGATAAACACTTTAACTGCTGTAGATGTTGCATTCAGACTAAGCCCTTGTCAACACTACTGCAGATATTCTTTTTGAACAGATAATTTCCCCTACACTAAAAAAAGGATCTATGCCACACGACCTTAATTTTACAAAACATCTCTGTCCAGAGGAGAACATGAAAACTAATACAAACACTCAGATAAGCACGCCGGGCCAGTAGGTGGCGATAAAACCTCCATCAAAGATCTGTCGAATTTAGTGACTTAAAAAGGTAAACAAAAAGTCTGCATTAGCGTGGACAGGGCAAAAAGATGTCACGATAAAGTTACAGTTCACCAGCAAACAGTGGACATTCAAAGGAAACGGTCAAAAAGTCAATGGACTCACAAATCAATGACTCAGGATTTAATAGTGGGGAAAAAAGAACAATAATTAGCAAGAATGAATCCTGGGAGACATACTGATTACCAATCAAACAGCCGACTCAAAGTCATAGATTACGCCCTGCTCGAATGCCAGTCTAGTCCAAAGCCAGTAATTGCAGCTTCCAGTATTGATGAAGTGTCTCTCTGGCCATCAGACACACACACACACACACACACACACACAGCAGCAGCTCTTTGTGTCCGGTCTAACAAGCTCAAGTCTAACTCTGAGTGGCCTCAGACTGCAGCAGGATGGACGTGTCCCAATTGGCCCTGCACAGAGCCAGCAGGTAGCAGAGCAGGGGCTCTCCACTGACTTGTCCAAAAAGACATCAGGCCGATTTTAACACTGCGAGTGCCCCTCAACCCGAGCACACTGACACCCAGGTGTAAACAGGTTATTTTGAACAGAAGGAGGCAGCAGTAGAGTCAGCGGCTCCTGTTCTGTCTGCAGCTTCACCAGATTCAACCGGATTACCAGGTATAACCTGATGAATCTGGGCCGAGCCAGGCAGCGCTGAGAGAGCTACTTAATCAACCACTTGACTCTGTGTTGTGTTGTGTTGAGGCTTGATAGACAGGAGCTTTGTGTTTGTTTTTGTGCTGCCAACAAACAGAATTTATACTCTGGTCAGTCACACAGGGCACTTATCGATATCAATTTAATACACTAGTACAGTGCCCATCCTAAACCTGCCTGTTTGAAACGAGCTGTTTGTTTGGCCTGTGGTGTTGCTGGTCTTAGCTTTGTTTCTGAAGCTGTAAGAGAGATGTGTTTTGAGTGCAGCCCTTAACCCGGGTCTCCGCCAACGCACTCCAACTCATGAGGTTCAACATTCCACACACTGCAGAAATCAGGGCGGGAGCATGCAAACACAACACAATCACACAGCACCAAACAGTAGACAGGTCATTACAATAAAATAAGTATTTACTCATGACGTGGGCATTTCAGCTGAGAACTTGTATGTATTTAGCAAAGTAAACTAAAATATAATTTGCCTTAAATATACAAGAAATAATTGTTGCCATTCCATTTGTCATGCAAATTATTTAAAATAGAGGTTTGACATTTTCATCAGCCCTCCGCTCTTAATGTATGTATCACGTGTCCAAACGTGTGTGCCCTTGATAATAAAATGTCAAATGTGAAGATGATAAAATGAACAGTTCTCAAGATATGCGATCCACATACAGATAAAGATTTCTGGAATTAGTTGATAGGTTTGTCCAGTATTTAGCTTAAAATTCAGACACAGAATCTCTCAGGTTCTACCAAATAAGAAAGACACTGGTGACATAGAGAGCAACCACAAGCTGCCGTAAATTACCTGTTTTTATGAAGAGAGGAATCACACACTGCACAAGCTCTGGTACTCAGAGTTCTATCTGTTTGTCTATGATTTTGTGAACTTCCCCACAGACGAGGACCAGGAGACATCGGGGGATTTTGGCAGCGGCGGAGCAGTCATCCTCCTCGATGACCAGGAGGAGGAGCCATCACCGAGCGTCCGCAGCCGGCAGAAGAAGAGACGGGGCCGGATCCACCCCAGAGGCGCCGTCTGGGACGACGAGGACGAGGAGGACGACAAGGATGACGAGGTTGGCTACGTTTGGTAGCTCCGCTTCATTTTACTCTGCCATCAGCCCGACCAGGAAACTCCGTTAACTCAGCACAGATCTGAAGCCATTCCAATGTCTCCTCCTCCTCCTCCTGTTACCTTGGCAGCAGTCCGTCGTTTGGCTCCTGAACTTGCTCCTGTAATGCCCATCCCTTATTCAAATCTCTCTCTTCGGTGAAACTCAACCGACCTCTTCCTTTTCAAGTGTTTCCTCCGACAGCAAACAGAGAGCCTATTAGATTTCATCACCAACTGTCAAGCCCCCTGTTAGATTCTGTCCACGTTCTGCTTCCCCCACACCCGTCATCTTTAACCTCCTCTAACAAGGACTCTTCTCTGTTCTCTCTGTAACTCCCTCTATCTCCTTAAACCGCTTCTATCCCTCCTTCTTCTATCGCTGTGTGTCCATGTCGGGGCCTCTGGTCAGTCTGTGAGCCCACATATATTAGCTGATGTATTGGATGTAAATATGTTTCCTCCAGGAAAGGCCAGAACGGGGATTCATTTCCCTGTTCCTCCATCAGCAGTTCATTCTTCACTCATTTATGTTCTGTGTCCCACTGTTGGGCTCCTTCATGTGTCCATTAATGTTTCCGCAATTCAACGCCCCCACTCCCAGGCTCTGAGATGCCCCCCCACACACACACACACAAACACACACCCCACGCCCCCCTCCCTCTCTCTCTCTTTCTCTCTCTCTCTCTGTCTCTCCCTCTCTGTTATTTCATGGAGGATTGTAAATTATTTAATCGTTGATCCTGAATGTCCAAGAAAGCCCGGGAAGCAATGAGATTAATGATGTGTTGTCGTTGTTGTTGCATGTTCCTCATCGTGTTTCTGTAAAAGAGAGATTCCCTGGCCAGGTCTAGCTCTATGCATCTCAAACAGAAAGTGATGCCTCTTTGGCTGCTACAATACTTTGTTGCTATGTCGATGCTGTCTAGTGTCTCTTTGGTTCTTCTCCCAACCTCAGGAGGTAGGAAGTTGCATTGCAGAGGGATAGCGGTGTAGAAAGGCGAACTGCAAGGCCTACAGTCCAAAATCTGCAGCATCTCAGCCATCTATACTTTTACTGAGTGGTCAGTCGGGGCTGCTGAGGCTGTTTGACTGTGCATGGACACTAGAGGGGAAAAAAAGAAGCTGCTCCTGAGCTGGGAGGACACATGAAGTCGGGCGAGCAGAGGAGAGGCTCTGTTCTGCCTCCCAACATCGGATATGTTCAGTAATTTGAAATTGAAATCTCCACCATGTCAACTAAGTGAACTTTTATTTGTAACTTTGAAAATTTAAGTAAAGTGGCACTTTGGGTGTCTTTTGAACCTTACAGCTCTGTGTCCCTGTGTCTGCTGTTCCACTGTTTACAACACCTCTCACATTTCATGTTATTTCGCCAAACCGTGATTGATTAAAATGTCTTTTCCTCACTGAAACCACAAACACATTTATATAAGGTTCCAGGGCTTTGGGTTTTATGTTTTTCTGAAGCAAAGATTTCTCTGAAATAGAGCAGTCAAAGCCCATCCATCAATTCTGACCTTTCTCCAACCTTGGGAACGCAGCCTCCCCCGTTAGAAGCAGATTTAAATGGTTGCCGCAGAAACTACCCTTATCATTTGCCTTTGAGAGTGTAGACCCACAAAGCCAGCAGTGCAAGCAAAAGAACATGAAAAGCTTAATGAGTGTTTTTGTAAAATCGCTGGCTAATGGGACAGCTGACCCCATTGGCTTGAAACGGCGCGCTCAGCACTATGAAAACACACTGTAACAACAACCAGACGCTGTGAGGACAACTGAGTCCTCTGGTTGGAAGCAGCCTAATAAGCAGTACACAACACACTCTGTCAGACACAATAGACGACGGGTTTAACTATGTGCATCGAAATTAGGCCAAAATGTGGAGGGAGGTGTACAATCACCCGATTCTGCAGCGTCTTCTGCTGTCCTCAGGCTCCGGGACAAACCCTGTGAAGAAGATGTCTCAATTCTGCTGCTTTTTCCTGCATCGTATCTACATTATTCTAAGTCCTATAATGCCTTGTGTGAATTATGGATGTGACTTCTGTGACTTCTGCTTATTCCACTGCATCTCCAAGGTTTAGCATAATCTTACAGGTGCTGTCCCTTTTACCATTTAACCATTTTCTCTACTTTTCCACACTAATGCAGAACAAATGACTTCAAAAGTGCAAAAAAAGAGACGCACCTGAATCTGGGATATTTTGGCTTAATTTTTGTACAATAGGAGGAAATGGATATGCATATACCGGTTGACAGGAGAATAAGCTCACGGGTGTAGACTTTATCGCCACCTACTGGCCCGGCTTGCTTTTTGAGCATTTGTAGTGTTTTTTATTCCTAGTCCAGACAAAGATTATTAGTAAAACAAAAGTAGGGAACAAAGGGGAAAATATCAGTTCAAACAAATATCACCAGTCGTGTAGACAAGGCCTGAGGCTCTGACTTGGCTGTGTTTGCTTTGAGGTAAACAAGGTTTTATTTCAGCTCTTTTGAAAAAATACACTCGACTTTATTACTTCTCCCAAGCTTTTCAAATTGTTCATGGCTTCACGTGGACTGTTCATAAAGATGGTCAATTGATCTACACTTCCTCTAATTGGAGAAAAGTGATGCCAAAATACCATTTTAGTCACGTTCATTTTAGTCGCAAAGGTATCAAGAGCAAGATATGAGAATATATTCAAATAATCACAAGCCTACAATATTCACATGGCAGTTTCGCCTCCTAACCACAAAACACATCTATCGCACACCAGCGCTAACTTTCAACCCTCGCTGGCTTCACACACACACACGCACACACACACAGTCTCATTATTGTTAATCCTGGAGTGAGTTCTATCTTTATCTCGGTAAGGAAGTAGCGTGGTTGTGTTATATCCTCAGGGCACTTTATTCCTCTCTTTCATGTCTTTATTGGCTGCATTTCCACTGTCTTCAGATGGATTCTCTGTCAAGTAAATCCCTCCACAGCTCTGAGAGGGGGTCTTCAAGCAGTTGGTGATTGGGCGGGGTGAGGGGTATGTAGTTTTTCTATTGCCATCATGATGATGATGATGTTTTAGTTATTATGTAGTTTTAGGTCTAAGTTGTTAGTCGTCTAATTAACTCCACCAAGGAGGTAAGTGTTTTATATGTGTTTGTTTGTGACAGCTGCTCCACATACACCTTGAAGACCTTGGGGTCCATGTTGTCCGGATCTCCAGTCTTTTTCATCCCAGGTTTGGTGAGCTGTCATCTCACCTGGCTGGTCTTGAGTTTCGGGGTAGTTTGGGGCGTGGTGGGGGACAGACTGGGGGAGGTGACAGTAACTACGATGGCGGCTCAGAACTTCAGATATTGTTTCTCCATCTTTTTGTTGAGTCATACCCCATGACGACTAAAGGGAGACAGGACTTGTATCTCCATCTTATCTCTATCCTCATATTTCTCACCATCCTTGCTGCTTGTGATCCTTGCCTCCTAACTTCCCCGATAGCAGATTCAGCGCAAAAAGGGCCGGCACGGAAATCAAGACTCGCACTTTCTACACAAATTCTCAGCGAAATAAGAACAGAGGATGATAAACTGAAATATTATGATTAGGGCCCGAGCCCGCGAACGGTGTGAGGCCCTTTTGAAATTTAAAGAATTTTCTAGACATGCTCAAAAAGTAATGAAACTTTTCAGGAAATTCAAGGTCTACGGATATTTTAATATTCTGGAGTAATTTGAATTGGGTGTGACAAACTGGCTCAATAGCGCCCCCTGGAACCAGCCCCTAGGTTTCCCTTTAACCGATGTTCACCAAAGTCTGATCACAGGTGTATCGCGACCAGTCATTAAAAAAAGTCTCAAGAGGCATTATGAAAAACACCACAGGAAGCCGGCCATTTTACATATAGTGGCCATTTTTACTTTGACATACTTGTCCCAGGGCTTTCATCGGATCAACTTCAAATTGAGATGAGTGTCATCAGAACTAGATGGAGATAAAAACTGATTTAAAGATCTATTTGTCGTCACACCGTGTGACCGTGGCATGGCGTCAAAGTTTGATTAAACTCCATCAAAACAAGAGGCTCTGTATCTCGGAGCTTCATGGTCCAATCAAGTTCAAACTAGACATGTAAGACAAGAGTCCCGGCTTGTTAAATTATGACTTGAAATCACAGCGCTCCCTGGTGGCTACAGTCAAGTCATTGGATCATGGTCAGAATTGTTACATTTCCTCAAACTGTGTAAACATTGAGGTGCGACGAAGGGTAGTCCTTTGCCAAAGGACACGATGTTGTCATAACTCCACTCTGCATTGTCCTATCACTAAACTTCTGTCTCCTGGTTAGTGTCCAAGCCTGAACAGCTCTATGTGTCAATATTTCCTCAGTGTCATAGCGCCACCTACTGATTCGCCATGAAACAGGAAGTACTTTGTCAATCCATTCTGCATTATCCAACCGGCTCCGAACTACTGACCTATGATCACAATCCTGATCTGAACAGCTCCATGTATTAATATTAGTTCAGGGACATAGCGCCACCTACTGATCAGTGTGAAAATTAAGTTGTGGGTACATTGTCCAATTGACAAAAAAATTGCTCACGCTACATCAGAAAGCCTACTTGAACAGATCTATATGTCTGTCATAATAATAGTGATGGCGCCAACTACTGGCAACAGGAAGTAAGCTTTGTTTTATAACTATCATTCGATTTACATAACATTTTCACAGTGTGATGTGCAATTGATAGCGTGGACCGTTAATGAGCAATTAGCAGGCAAGGATCGACGTCGCGTTACGGACGCAGGAAGTGAAGTGTTTATCATTGCCGTTGTGCGCAAAACGCATGCAACGTGGAGACATGCGATTGGTCATCGATCGCTCTCTCCACCGACCGCAACAGGCTTCAACGTGAGGGTGCTCGGGCCCGTCAGTGCTACAACATACCCCTAGTTTTTAATTGAGTTTCTGTAGCACTCACAAAACAAACAGTCATTTTCATGTCTTTGTTTCCCTCTTTGTGTCAGAACCATTTTCAGAATAGTGGCATGGTGAAATTCAGTTCTGCACATAAACAAGTATCTCAGTTATCTACAAATCCAATATATATTAATACAGTACATATTATAATAATAATACATGCTATTTGTACAGCGCTTTTAATAGGTACTCAAAGGCACTTAACATGGTCAATTGTTTAAAATGTTTAGATTAAAATAATTCAGAGATAAAATAATTCAGAGATAGCTAAACATAATTAAGACTTTATACGCAATATATTTTGCATATTTAAGACATTTCCAACCAGCAGTAATTGTGGATTCACAGTTTTGTTTCAATGTCTTAAACAACGTGAGACAAAAGATTTATTTTACTATTTCACTGTTTTCACAGAGAATAATTCATGGATCTTGATGAGAATAATACTACATTTAGGGGACTGCTGGAATCCATGATTATCAATCTAGATTTTTGTATTTTGTGATGAAATATGACTAATGAAAGGAAACATGTAAAAATAAAGAAATCAAGGAATGAATGGAATGTTCCGGAAGAAGAGAACTGTTTGGGGTGGCGTTTAGCCCCCTGGTAGAGCTGCTGCCCTGAAGAGGAAAATAAATAAATAAATAAATAAAGGTTATAAAGAGACCCAAAAATACATGTAAAGGAAAAGGACTCCTAATTAAGATCACAAACATCTTTAATGTTATAGATTAAAGATACGTTCAATGGTCTATATATCGAAGGCTCATGCTCTTTGATCTAAAAGGTTCCATTGATAGGTCCTTTATAGCAAAATAAGATAAAGGGGATAAACTCCTACTTACTCAGAAATCTGTCCAGAATAATTATAACTTTCTATTTCAAACTAATAGATCAAACCAGTGATGGAAGGTTTTTTTTACCAAAACATGGGGGCTATTCAAAACCCAGCAACGATTCTGCAGAACTCTATTGGTATGACTGAACAAATAAGCTACCTTATAGACCTGCTGGCCAAGGAGAACGCCTACCATAGAACAGAGTACCACTGGAGGATCCAACTGAGCCAAGAGTTGGATGAGCAGAAACGAGAGGTGTTTCGACAGAATAAGCTGAAGAAAATGATCATTAACAGAGAAAAGATAACAGAGCAAGAGCTGGAGCAGTTACAAAAGTACAGCAATGCAAACCAGGAGAAGTTAAACTCCGAGCTCCAGGAGGAGAAGAGGATGAAGAACTCTCTCCAAGAAGAGCTGGAGAATATCAAAGCTTCTTATCATGAGGTCTGCCAAAGTCACACAACCAACCAGGAGAAGTTCAACACCGAGCTCCAGGAGGAGAAGAGGAAGAACAACGATTTCCAAGAAGAACTGGAGAAGCTCAAAGCTTCTCATCACAAGTTCTGCCAAAGTGTTGCAACCACCCAGGAGAAGTTAAACACAGAGCTCCAGGAGGAGAAGAAGAAGAAGAACGATCTCCAAGAAGAGCTGGAGAAGCTCAAAGCTTCTCATCACAAGTTCTGCCAAAGTGTTGCAACCAAACAGGAGAAGTTAAACACAGAGCTCCAGGAGGAGAAGAGGAAGAAGAACGTTCTCCAAAAAGAACTGACAAATCTCAAAGCTTCTCATCACGAGGTCTGCCAAAGTGTTGCAACCAACCAGGAGAAGTTAAACACAGAGCTCCAGGAGGAGATGAGGAAGAAGAACGTTCTCCAAGAAGAACTGGAAAATCTCAAAGCTTCTCATCACGAGGTCTGCCAAAGTGTTGCAACCAAACAGGAGAAGTTCAACACAGAGCTCCAGGAGGAGAAGATGAAAAATAACATTCTCCTAGAATATCTGGAGAAGTTCAGGGTTACTGCTGATGAGGTCTTCCAAAGACATTATGCTTGTGTTTCCAGAACTGAGCTCACTGAGGAAGAGGTTCTCGCCAATGTCCTCCCTGATCCCAAACCCAAGGAGACAGGGCTGCCTGGGAAGACAGAGAAACCAAAGAATGCTTCATTGTGGTAGAGAGTCCGCAACATTGTGGGTTTGTGAAGGAGGCGGAACAAGTCAGCGGCGCCAACATCCCCCAGCAACTGAGCTGACTTTACCTTCCTCACCTACTCTGAGAACTGTCAAGGTTAATGGAGGGATTTACAATTTGATTTCAAAACATCATAAAAATGTATAATGTCCTCACAATAAGCGGCAGTGGACAATGACTGTGGACTTTAGTGTCATCCGATCTGGATGGCGGATCATGATCTTGCTGGCTGCTGACCATAGACTATTATTGCAGCAGGACTGCTTGATATATAGTATTGAAGTTATCCTTCAAAATGTTTACCCTCATCAATGCTGCTAAAAACTTGAATATTGATGATGTTCTCCTCTACACCTGACATCTATTGCACTTCTGTCTGTCCTGAGAGAGGGATCCCTCACATGTGGCTCTCTCTGAGGTTTCTACATATTTTTACCCTGTTAAAAGGGTTTTTAGTAGTTTTCCCTTACTCTTGCTGAGGGTTAAGGACAGAGGATGTCACACCAATGTCAAAGCCCTATGAGACGAATTGTGATTTGTGAATATGGGCAATACAAATAAAATTTGATTGATTGATTGACAATGATAGTATTGCAGCAAATAAAACGATAAAAAATCAAATGTCTGGCACATGTTGACGTATTTAAGATAAGGTAAGATAAGATGTACCTTAATTTATCCTCCGTAGAGGAAATTCAAAAATGACACAGCAGCACAAGAAAGTGTATCAGATACATCCTCCTGCAGAGCCGGAGAACGATTCCAGATGTAAACATGCAAGAGTCATGGAACCACAGTTTAGGCCTGTGCATGCCCCACCAGTTTGGCTCTCATGGTTTTCCAGGTGTGCATATGTCAGACTCTATATATATATCACATGTTATTATCTTCTCTAAAATGTTTGTGGATATAGATTTTTTTATCAATATAAAAATGTATTAAGTTTACACAGCCATTTCCTTACATAACAGACATTAATCAGTTGTATGCCTGCACACACGCAAATACAAATATACAGACACTGATATCTATATATTGATATCTACATAGATAGTGTTTTTTTCTAATTTATACAGATTTTGTGTGTTTTTCAAAGAAACATAAACGTGAAGAATTTTTCTTAACCTTTGTTTAGGCACAGCCATGGTAATCTGAGTGGCGATATAGAGTGCTACTTAAAGCTGTTCACTATGCCACCAGTATATTAATTTGTCTGTAATAGAGTGCTGGCATTAATATTCTGCCTTGATGATGTTAGAATTGATACTATATGTTCAGTTTACTTCTCTTAGTGGGTTTGGAACTCGTGCATGCGTAGGTCTAAAATGGTGGAGAACAGGGGCTCTCCTTCTCTGCAGGTCTATGTCAATAAAGAAAGCAGCAGCTCAAGAAATATAGTAAGACAAACAGGCTATTTAAAAAAAAAAAGGCAATATCGAGATGGGATCAGAGTTGTGTTCATGTGCAATTTTTCCATTCTTTGGGCCTGAGGTGCCGTGGGACGATCCTCTTAAAGGTGACGTTAAAAACACCGGTCCAAGTCGTTTGCAGCACTGGGACGCTCCATCTTGGGCACAGGGACGATGCAGGATATCTTCCAGATCTTGGGCAGCCTCAGCGAGAGGTTGTATAGATGTATAAACACACCTGACTTTGTTTGTTAGTTTGCAGGATAATGCAAAAACTATGTTGCCCATTTCCATGACATTTTCTAGAGGGCTGGGGCATGACCCCCAGAAGAATCAGGAATAAAACTTTGGAGCGGATCTGGAAAAACAGGTGGATTCAGCTATTTCTTTTCACTCTATCTAAAATGCTGAGATAGCCTTGGGGGAGGTATATGCACTTTTCAAACATCTTCCTTGTATTAATACAGATCACTGGTAAACCGCTGAATCGTACAATCTCTGACTTTAACAACACACACACACACACAGTGAGGTACAGAACTGTGTGGTTAACCCTAGGCATGACGCAAAAGTATCACAGGGCACCAGCTTCCTGTTTACCACGTACACATTAAAGTGTGTATGTGGACCTCCTCGTGTAATTCTGGGTTTGTCAAAATATTCTGTAACTATACCTTGTATCTATGGTGATTGTCAATCACATGACTGATCAATAAGCAAACAAGAAACATTGGAGACACCACCAAGATCAAGCTGATGGATCATAAAGCCGCCATGCTTTCACATCCTATACAATAAAGGGTTAACTTGCACTGCATCATCTTGATATCAAGTTTGGACCACAGGACAGGCTGCAGATGGAGTCGGCTCACAGCCTCATTCTGCACACCCACCATGTATCTGGGCCATGTGCCATGATTGCCACTTTAGCAGGTGAAAAGTCCAAGTGGCTCTCCATAGTCCTCGGGGTTCCAGAGCACTGCTGGTTCTTTCAGGTAGTTTTCATTCTAGCTGTGTGATCAAGGACCGACTTAGACCTGCCACCGCGAGGCAGTGCAATTAACTACCTGACAGAATAAAGAATCCAGCTCTGCACCGAGGCCCGGGGACCAGATTTTGAGGATCATGGGTCTAAAGCCGGCCTTTGTAATTAGCAGAGACATTGTAATAAATAGGGATCATCTCTGCCTAATCTGTCACAGCCCAGCACTTCCACTCGAGCTCCCGTTCATGCGTGGCAGCCACTGTACCCGCCAGCAGCTTCTGGAGCGTCTGAGCAGATCAGAACCCTGCGTTCCCCCAGGTGGAGGTTTTACGGACAAATCACACTAGACGTGGTTGCAAACAAATTTAGAGCGAGATGAAACTGTCTTTGTCAACTCTGCCAGCAAAGTCTGTCCAATAGCACACAATTACTGGGTGTAGCCCTCTGCTACATAAATGAAACAGGAAACAATTCATGAGCAGTTCTACTGGACTCACTCCCGCCGACAGCGATAAAATAAATTGGAACTTTCAGGTGAGCAGTCAGGCGAGACCAAGCTCATTAGAAGAAGTGTCACATTACCTTTCACTCTAACAAATTTATTTACATATTTAGGTCTTTGAATGTCTTTTTGTTATTAACTGATTGTTGTGATTGTATATTTTAATTCTGTAATGCTATTGTCTCCCCCGTAGACAAAGCCATTATTCTTCATGCAACACAACTGAATTTGTAAACACAGTGCGTGACACCAGTGCCCTCTGGTGGTGTGATACCAGCCCTGAGTTGATGAAACTACAGCTACTCCCCTGGGGTTTCAGACGTTTATCGTGATTTTGCAATTTGCCACTTTTTTTAGCCCTGATAAAAAAAAAACATTCCCAAACCCACAGTTTTCTTGGATAAATCTTAAAAGCAAAACTTTATTTTTCATCACTATCATATCACATTACATTACATTATAACGAGTGATTTTTGGTAAATATCTATGTACAGTTGCATAAATGTAGTGGTTACCGTGATACGTTTGCATAATATAGGCACAAAAAAAAGATGCCACAAAAGAAAAGATAATCTTCATCGTCATATGTTTGTTTCTTGCAGAGTCAGAGGACTGAAAGGAAAGACCTCCTTGTCTTGATTTTGTATAAAAAAAAGCTTTGGGGTATGGCTGTAGGGGAAAGGGACTGGATTTAAATGTTTACATAATGATTGCTCATTTAATCATTCATAGAAAAGCAGATGAGACTTTTCCTCTGGCAGCAGCGTCCCTGCACACTTTCAGATGTTAAACAGCTCCCCGCTGGTCAGATAGAGCTCAGAGCGACGTCTCCGCTCACCAGTGGTTACTGTGAGCAGCAACTTCCACATCCATGATTCGTGGCAGTCGACCGCTCGCACCGCCCTCCAGGTATCCAGGTTTCACAGCAGGTGTGTCCGAGAGCCTCCTCTTGCTCTTGGTGAGGTCTGGATTGATGGATAAACAATTGAATTACTTTCACAAGACGAGGAAAGTGACACCGGAAACAAAAAATAAAGATGGAGAAGCACGTCTGAATCAATAACTGTAGGACATCAGATTCTCACCTGAGATGGCCAATAACATCTTACGTCTGGCGCCAAAGGTGGACACGCCCACTTCCTTCAGATCCTCATCAGACAGAGTGAGGAAGGTCTGGTAGTCAATCTGGATGAGTACAGAGAGCAAACTGCCTCATGATGCTTGTTCAGAATGCGTAACTGTAATTTGGCTGCGGAGCTGTGAATGGATTTTCACACTGAGGTGGCTTTGTGACTCTGGCTTTAAGTGACGTCAGTCTGTGCAGGAGTGATCGTGGTGTGGAGCCACCACATTGTGGTCCCATCTGTTCACGTGCTAACCCAATCACGAGTCAGACACGGCTGTCAATCATGATGTTTCGCCATAGTTTTACGGTATCAAATATCTAATTAAAACCAAACTTACCAGATGAATGAACACTTGAAGAAGCATTAGTGTGACAGGAACTAACTCAGGTGACAGAAACAATCTATGAGAAAAATGTATTAAACCCTAGATTTTTTTGTTTGGTCCATGTCCCATCCACTAACATGTAGGAGACAGTGTTTGAGACCTATACGGCAACCAGCCACCAGGGGGGCAATCAAGATGATTTGGATCCACTTTTGGGGACTTGTCATGCTGTTTACCTTTATGTGCAGTCTACGCTCTGTATTTGTTTACCTCTTGTTGTTCAAACACATCGATGTACTTGATCAGGCCGAGTTGATGGAGCAGCTCAGGTAGGTCGTCTGTGATTTGGGGGGAGGGGCTCCGCTGACTGCAGGTCGACGCCCTCCTCGATGAACACATGCCTTCAAAGTAGCTGCCGCTGCTGCTCAGGAAGCTCTCCGCTAGTGGTCAAAGGTCAAAGTTCAAAGGTGAGGGGCCAAAATTTGAAATAAGCATTCGGCTCGTAAGCCTAAAAACCCAGAGCACAAGAATAAAACTTACAAGGTTTCTCAATTCTGCCTCTTTTCATTGACGACACGAAATCAGGGAAGGACGAGGTAGACGAGGAGAGAGTGGAGGCAGGTGAGGAGGGGGAGGAGGAAGGAGAGGAGGAGGAAGAAGAGGAAGAGACAGGCAGGAATGAAGATGCAGATGCCCGTCTGTCCCTCCAGTTCTCCGAGTTGCTCCCGTTGAACATCTTCCCTGTCGGTGCAGCCCATGGCTACAAAGAGAGAGAAATCGTGACGGCTTTTTTATTTTTTACAGCGTACGGCACATTTATCACTGTTACTTTCATCCTCAAACATTTCGCAGCACTTAGTTCTTCTGTCGCTACCTCATTCTTTCATCCATCATCCGTGCTCGAGGTCACCGGACAAATATCTTCAAGCAATTACACATTCTCTGGTGTGCCGAAGGTTTGAATGGACATAATATCAATTGGTCCAAAGACTCAATCAGAGAAGCGATTAATCATGTCTATAATCCAGTTCATTTTCCCTCTGGTGGCTGACCTGTGATCGTAGCACTCTTTCAAATTATCAATGCTGGTGGCAGGGCGAGTGCTACCTCAGAGCTCCCCCGGTCTGCCAGCCAGGGATACCTCTTGCTCTTATTAACCTAAGTGAGTCAGCTTCTCCATCACTCGATAGCGAGCGGTGAGAGAGCGCCCGTTCAGGAGGATTTTAAAGAGGTAAACCGGTTGAAGTGGAGTGGTTGTGTTGACCGAGGCGATGGTATCAGACCCCGGGAAATTGAGCTTACAAATTGGCTGTGCTTACCACACAGTGAGATAAATGCTTCACGCTGTCGGAGGGCAACGCCAATAAATGAGGCCGTGTTAGTCGGCCACAACAGGGGTCCTAGTTTCACTGGATTGCAACAAAAGACAGCTTTGGCGGCTCAAAAGGATTTGGCATGTTCAGCAAATATATGTGAGCAAAGCCAGCTCAAGATAAAATCAACAATCACAGAGAGCCAAAGGTCCATTTATTTTTGTGGCAGAATTCCGCATTATAGTGGTGTGTACCTGTTGCTGGGCGGTGCTGGTGCTGGTGCTCAGGTAGGGCTTGTAGCAGCGGCGGCCGATGTTGCGGAGCTCCTTGATGGCCTCGGCTGGCATCGACTTGGAGAAGCCGAGGCCACTCCAGTGGTCTGTGGGCGTCTGCACCTCAGTGACCACAGGTTTCCTCTGCATGGCTGATGTAAGATACGCAGCAGACATATAGAGGGAAAATGCAGAATTCAAGTTAAACGCAAACTGTGTTCGTAAGTGACATATTATCAACATATGTAAGCCATTTATTAAAAGGATTCAATGATCTGTGGCTGCTGGGTGCGTAAACATTTAGCTTTTAGATCCAGAGCAACATGAAAACATGTGAGCCAGGTTTCCAAACAACAAGGTAAAAGATGCAGAGAAGCTCTGCGGAACTGAGGGGAACTGTAGAGTTTGTGATAATATCAGTGGCATCATCATTACCACTGTGATTCCCTCCATTGCAATCGTAAGAGCATTGATTGTGGCAGCACCGAGGTGAAAGATCTGAGCGTGCACACACTGTAGAAAACCATCCAGCTGCACAGAAATACACATGTTCACTGTACATCACTTTCATATTCTCATTGATACTCTCTGTAGCATGCAAATCTGCTCCTATCTGTAGTCGGCCTATCGTGAAACTGCATCGCAGGTTTTCCTCGTCTTCTCTGACATTCTGAATCGAACGAGCTGCACCTCAGCTGATAAATAATGAATCAACAGAGCTTCTTCTTCTGCTTCTTCTTCTTCTTCTTCTTTTTCTTGCCAACATGGGGCAAGACAATTAATAACACTCAGTTTGCTGAGAGTGAGACTGATGCACGCAATCACGTGACAATTAAAAGAGACCCTGGGCATCCATGTGTGAATGTGTGATAAAAAACTGTAGCAGCACTCCACAAAGAGTGAAATATCAACAGGATTATAACTGCCCGGCTGTCGTATGGGTGTGGACGTGTGTGTGTGTGTGTGTGTGTGTGTGTGTGTGTGTGTGTGTATGTGTGTGTGTGTGTGTGTGTGTGTGTGTGTGTGTGTGTGTGTGTGTGTGTGTGTGTGTGTTTGGCGTAAATGTCCCACTCATACACTGGCATATGGGTGTCTTAATGACAGTCAGGCAGATGGCCCATTCAAACTGCTAATTCATATTCCCATAAAGCAACACTGGGGGAGTTTAGTACCATTTGGCTCCAGATCTTCCCAGTGGCTCTCATTCTTCATGATGGATGAGCTGGTATCCTGTGTGTGTGTGTGTGTGTCCCCCGCACATGTATGGACTCACTCACACGTCTGTCAGCATGCATGTGTGTGCTGTCTGCATTGTATTCTGCTCTGTGTGAATTCAGCTAGGGAGCCAATGCTACTCTATTATAACTTTGGCACAGTGCAGCCCATAAACAGGTCCCTTTAATCAGCTGTCTTGGCAGTGAGCAGCACTGAAATCCCCCCCCCCTCGATTGAAACCCCTGCCTCAGCTCAGGATATTAATGTGTTGCATACTCAAACTAAAAGGGCTACGTCGTCCGGCCTGAATATTTGATATTAAATCACTATTTTAACACATATATTACCAAAACTAACTTCTGTTGGTCTAGTGGTGTCTAAGGGGTACAGTTACAAAGTTTTCCAATCCTTGATCTCTCAAACTTCAAAATCAACAGCTTGCTTGTATACGAATTGATTTTTGATGAGCAAAACTGCAATGCACGGTGGTTTAAACCACAATCATCTGCAACTGGATCAATAATAGAAAACTTGCTCAGCAGTGCCCTAATTGTTGCAGCAGAAACCTGCGCAGGGCTCCTGTAAGGACAGGAAGACATATGAAACATTTAGCAGCACTAACCTCTGGTTGCCAGTAGTTTCTTCTTCTCATAGTCATAATCCTATAAAGCACAAACAGGATATAGAGTAGGTAAATAATGCATGAAAATGGTTGAAAATTGAGGCAGGGTACAATCACTTGCAGGAAACAACATTTCCTGCTGCTGTGGCAGTAAACTTGTTAATCCACCGTGCAGTAACCTTTGAGAGGCTGAGATGACAGATTAGAGTTGAAGCAAAACAACAAAATCGATTCTCAGAATCAAATCTTAGCTCGGTCACGGACATGCGAATCAGAAGGTAACATGGGACCACAAATAAAAAGTTCCCTCTCTTTTTAATCCGTTTGTCGTACACACCTTTAAATCAGGGTCACAGAAATTAGATTGTGTGTTGACTTGGAATACATTATTGTTATATAAGGTTAGCCATACCTTATATACAGTCTATGGTTTATACATGCATCAGTTTGTGAGAGTACAGAGGACCTTCAGTTCCTGTTATTCCTCACCTCAGCCTGGGATGAGTCAGTGTGAACATCCAGAGCCAGCATCATGTCTCTCCTCAGGCTGTTCCTCCATTCATTCCTCGCTCCCTCCATCTCTGTGTTCAGCAATCTGGCACATTCAGGACACACACACACACACACACACACACACACACACACACACGCACACACACACACACACGTATAGGGTTAAACTGTGATCAGACCAGCAACAGTAATATTACAGGAGAGATTCAGTGTTAAAAATGACGTATTGCGATAGAGCAGAGCTGCTCCATTAAAACTGCACAGCACTGCAAACTTTGCAAAGGAAGAGAATAAGTGACTCAGCGAAAAAACAAAATATAGATGAGGTCAACAAGCATTACTCTGTCCCAATCGGTTTTCTGTGTTAACAAAATTTATGCGATCTCCGATTCTCGACAGATGTAGTGCACGCAGGTGTGTGTTTCAGTGTTTGTGTGTGTGTGTGTGTGTTTGTGTGATGTGTGTAGACCACCTCAGGTCAGCAGCTATTACCATACACTCCCCTCTTTTCTTCTCTCAACCACAACAAGGAGCTTTTCTCTCCATTGAAACATTATTGGGTTAATCACATATGTTAGCATTATGACTTTTGCTTCTCAGATTAATATTAGGATAAATGCTGAGGTAGTTGATGTAAAGGCAACAACAATCCCCAACAATCCCCAACACTGATGGAAGAGGTGCATCCATGACTGCTCACCTGTAGGTTAGGGCCTGTCCTGTTGAGTGTCGCCGGCCCTGGCCTAAGACCTTGACTATCTCGGGGCCCTGGAGACTCCCCCTCCGAGCCATCAATCCCATCCGGCCAATGCTGCTGTTGATTGCATCACGCACCTCAGTTGATGACATCATGACCTCAGAGCTCTCATCCTCGGACTGGCCATACTGGTCCTCATTTTCCAGGATCTGAGGAAAACAAAGGAATATAGTTGTTTGTTTTTTAGAGAGGTTTATTTTTCAGGAAGTTTTTAAATATGTACAGTGACTATAAACATTGACAAACCTTCTCCAGTGGCCGGCTGTCTGCTCCCTTCAGTCCCGTCCTCCCCTCCTCAGGGTGAGAGGTAAGGCCCGGTGGAGCTGAAGGGCGGAGCTTGGTACCAGTCAGCATCTCTGGAGTGGGAGCTGGAACGGAACCTTTTGACATTTTGGCAGAGAGGAGAAAAGTAACATAAGTCTGAACTGAAATACAACAAAGAAATTCCATTTGCATTGCTGTCTGTCTTTTTTGATGGATAGTATCTGAATGAATCCTCACCTTGCTCAGACAGTCGAAGCTGCTGCAACAACATGTTGAGCCAGTAGTTGGTCAGCTCGCTGCCGGAGAGCATGGGGTCAGGGGTCACCTCAATTAGCTTAGCAGTCTCACAGGACTCCAGCCCCAGGAGCAGACGCCGGGCCTCATACAGACAGGAGATGTTCCGCTCCAGCCCTTTGACCACCACTGACTGATAAATACACACACGCACCAGAGTTTTACATCGTTATTGAGCTCACCACAGCGAGGGCGAGACGTTTCACATTAATTATCAAAGTAAAGATTCCACAAATATTTCAACAGACATTTCTTATTTAATGGAGTGTGCATTAAATAAGCAAAGGATGTGGACTGGCAGCCAACAAAATTAAAAAGAAAGATTTACAGCCCTTTTCAAGGAAGCAGCAAAGCTACGTGGGTAAAACTGTACCTTGCTGGTCTGTTTTACTTTGGGCTTCACACTGATGAAGACTCCCAGGTCTTGCATCATCTGAGCCAGCTTACAAGGATCTGCCTCTCCGTCTTCACGCATGTCGAACATCAGACACACCGGCAAACAGTCCTGGACGAGCACACAACAGAGCTGTGGTTATAACAGCAGCAACAAAAACATCCCGTTCTAACGCTCAGGGATGTTGTCACAGCATAATTCTGCCTGAACGTAAACAAAACACCCGACTGTACCATGAGCTGCTGCCGTGCCTGACACACTCCATCAGGGCTGCCCTGGATGAGCAGCGAGGGGGGGCTCTGCGGAGCGCTGAGGTCTGGTAAGATGATCTGGGTCTGGGTCTGGTGCATGACGCTCAGGAAGTGAGCTCCGTTCTGACCCAACAGGAACAGATGCTGCTGAGAGGTGACGTCCAGCTGGCTGCTCACTATACCTGTGACCTCTGACCCCAGCAGCAGGTCCATCAAGATGCACGTCCCCTTCTGCCAGTTGATGATTTATATGATATTAATGTAATTGTCTTATTCTAAAATGCATCGTCTCTAGATAGGATACAGTTTCTCTTTACTAACCTTGACTGCAGCTGCATTTCCCTGCAGGCCCCAGACGGTGCAGCAGCTTCCATAGAAGGGGGGCTGGGCCTGGGGCTGGGGGGGCACGGCCCTGAAGCTCACACTGACCCCCAAACTCTGCATCACCTGCTGGATGAGTGGTGAACCCGCCTCTGGCAGAGACTGGGGCACCAGAGTGACTGGGAGGTCAAAGGTCAAGGACAGCGGCTGCAGCTCCTGGGACAGCGAGGATTTTGCGGAAAGTCAGAGGAAGATGAGACCGAGAGGAAGAACAAGTGACAGAGACGGGTTAAAGAAATGAAGAGACACAAAGACAGACAGTCGCTTTTTGACTATGACTTTGACACGAGCGATGAAATTGTGTTTTGGGACAAACAAAATTCTATCCTGTGGAGCCTCTTCTCAAATTACACACTGACCACTCACTCTTATCTTCCTCCTGGCTTCCTCCACTCCCTCTATGGGCCCGGCGATGGAGACCTGGAGGACGTTGGAATAAAAATAAGTGGTATTAAATGACATTTATATTCCTCTTAAAGCAGCCGTTGGAAGCTCATTAAAAAGCCACTTTAGAGACTTTTAACCTGATTGCTTTTCTCTCCCGTAACATTGTGGCGGTTGGAGTCGGGGAAGTGGATGTGACAGGATGTGACCTCCATCACTTTTTTTATGTTTCCACCGCCTTTCCCAATGACGTGGGAGTGCTCGGTGTAGGCCACGTCCATCTTCAGAGTCACCTTGTTCACCTGGAGGATATATAAACCACGGTGTCATTTGAGCAGATTGTAAGATACTTTTACAAAAGTGTGAAGGGGTTTTCAGTATAAAATCTTTTGGGGTGTAAAAGTATGCCTGCGTGATAATCAAGTCCCAGCCTCACCCTGGTTTCCAGCACTTCTAGGATCTTCTTTTTTGCTTCCAATACATTGGGCCTTTTCCCTTCCACCTTCACATGTGGATCTGGATGAAGATAGCAGTTTGGTTTTAAAGTGACAGAGGGTTCATGAACTGTGTTTGAGGTGTAAAAGACAAATTGTGCAAAGAATAAAAGAAAAAAACAAAAGACTGGAAACACAGAACCGCGTGACCGTCACCTTTCTTTGACTTGGCTCCAATCTTCAGCTTGGACGGCCATTTCACCTGAGTGTTAGTTTCTCTCATCACCTGAGGAAGCGCACACAATGAGAGGGAGTGACAAAGAGAGACGGGGCAGTCATTGTATGCGGCGTAGACACACACACACACACACACACACACAAATCACAGCACGTTCAATCTGAACCGACTCATGCAGACACGCAGCAGATCTCGTCGCTCTAAGAATACAAAGCCTCATTTGCATTTCAAAGACTGCAATTACCACCTCCATAAAAACCAGTCATCACTCGATGCAGGGTATGAAACAAATGTTAAAAATGTTGGCAGGGATGCTCTCGTTGATCTCCAGGCTGCATTTAGGTGGGAGGCTTCATGCTCGGACGATTACTGGGGAACAAAGATGAATTTTCTCTCTATGCTATTTCCTCCTCTGGTTCATGAATAAAATGCATGTGGCGATTTACTTACTCTCTCAAAAAACTCCTCCCCTGTCTCAGCGTCTCCGTGCTTTGGAGCTGAAAGACACAAGGAGAGAACCCATGAAGAATGTACATCGGTATTTTGAAGTTCCTGCGCCACATTCTTATGTTTACTGCACAATAATGTTCAAAATCAAACATGTGTGCAAAGTCAACATTTAAATGTTTACTCGGCCAAGCGACCGGAACAAAAGGCCATCGTTCCAGGGTGACATTTACAGGGTACGGGGAGGTGGGGGGGGGGGGGGGCAGCCCAAGGAACGCCCTCACCCCTCATCATCGCTCTGGGTTACGCTGGCCGGAGCTGAGGAATGGTAAGAGAACAGTGTGGGGTGGAGAGAGACGTTGCTGGGTGGTGGTGGTGGTGGGTGGGGGGGATACCACAAATTAGCCAGAGACATTGATGGCATTTGGTGACGCAAAGACCTCCCACTCGCCCAAACAGATTAAAGAACGACTCCAGTATCGGGAAGGAATCTGCAACAACAAAAAGCAGCTCCTCAGCTGATCAAACTGACATCTCGAGTGCAGTGTCACAGATTTACACCTGAAAGGATGAGCTGTGCAATAATCACGCAAACGCCTGTAAAAGCACGGCCCCAGCTGCACACACACGTTCAAACAGCCACCCAGTTATCACAGCTCCACCTGCTCCAGGGCCTTCCCATCGAGAGGCCGTGCAAGGACAATCAGACAAACATCAGCCCTTATCTGCAGCAGTGGCGCACTGTCAGAAAGATTTCCCCCCCGCTAACACAGGGGAGGCATTTGTCATAAACCTGCCGAGCGGTGATAACTAACAGAGGCAGTTACCCCTGCTTCCCAGACAGGAATGATAATAGGGGGGGGGGGAAGTCTCCTCAATGCATAAACAATTACAGGTCGTAAATCACGGTGATACAGCAACAGGAGTTTAGGGAATGACAGGTAGAATGATGGTGACAACAAGGGAGCAGCCAGCTGCAGGCGCTGACAGACACACAAGGTCAGGTAGATAACAAGGAGCGGCGGGGAGGAGCACGCAGGGAGGCCTTCATAGGCGTTAGAATCAGAGAAAGTTTCACGAAAAGCAGCTGTGAGGATGAAAACGATTACATGTGACAGCCCCCCCCCTTGAATGTTGTAGGATTTTACCAACATTCAACATTTCACCTCACCGTACAACATGTTCTCCAGCTTCTTCCTGTCGATCCTGAACCTCTCCTCCAGCCACTCCGGGTCCAGACTCTGCCCTCTTGCATTCTCCTGCAAAGGCACTGAGCTTCTTCCTCCAGCGTCCTCCTCCTCATCCTCTCTTCCCTCTCTGTCACTTTGGGCCTCGCTGGGCTCAGGCTTCACCGCTGAGCCGGGTTCTACGCTAGTTTCCAAGTCAGGCTGCTGCGGTGCTACGGAGGCCGGGACCGGAGAGCTCTCCTCCGTGGTGGTGGTGGCCATAGCAGGACTGAGCCCTCGTCAATGTTGGTGTGTGTGCGAGTGGTATGTGTGCATGTGTGACCAAGGAGACCGGCAGGGGAGAGAAAACAGGGGGAGTGAGGGGCAAGAAACAACCCCCCCCCCCCCCCCCTCCCCAGTGCCTTTTCTTTAAATCCCCCGCCCCCTTCACTTAATTTAGTACTCAAATCTAAGTCTTTCTCTCTCTCTCTCTCTCTCTCCCTCCAAGCTATTTGGAGCTTGGAGGATTTGCTGCCTTGGCCTTGCATTGCAGAGAAGGAAAGCCACTTCTTTACTTCCACACCGGCCATGTCTTCACTGTCTGAAAGGCCCCAGACGGACAAACAAAATCTACAACTTCAACCCAGGCTCACTCTGCTCCGAGCAAATCCTCTGATATCCCCAGATCAATGTCCACAGACTACGGGGGATAGAGCCGAAAACCTATGAGAAGACAGGATTCACATCTCACCCTTCACATACACACATCCTGCAACCCATCCTCACACCGGCCCACACAGCTAACAAAATAAAGGGGTCATCCAGTTGGGTTCCACTGCACGTCCTTCCATGGCTGCCCTCCCTCCCCTTCCTCTGAATGAGACCTACGTGGGCTTGGGATTCCAGAGGTCGGGGTGAAGAGGATTGTATCACAGCGGTGAGTGTGCAGTGTTTGTTTGGAAGGGCAGCCTGCAACAACGCTCGAGCTTTTTAAAAAGAGGAAAAACTCCGAAAAGTACAAACTTTACTTAGGTGGCAATACGACAACGTAAACTACAAGTAAAAGTGCCTTTAAAATCATAGGGAAAGGACTCACTCCTTAATTACAATCATTAATTACATTATGATATATACACTTAAGTAAAGTACTTAAATACTTAAATAAAGAACTTATACACTTAAGTAAAGTACTTATACATACAACATTGTGTATTACTATGTTTCTTCTTCGGGCCCTTTTTTGTGTATGGAATGAGTCAAAGTAAAACAGAATGTGTTTATTGTTTTGTTTTGTAACATGGTTTTCGGATTACACTGAAATTAAGAAAATAAATAAATGAGTGTTGGCACCTGTTGGCTGCTGCCTTGAAAACCCACAGTCTGCAATCACATAGGCAGCCTGGGAGTCATAAACTTTAGTGACATAGGAGGAGAGGTTTAAAGAAGCAAAAAAAGTCCAGTCTTTGCTTTAAATTTCTCAAACATAAAACCTTGAGTACAAACTGAAACTGCTCAATTAATCAGAACTAGTGGGACCCAGTTTCCAGCTCAAGTCTTACACAGACAAATTTGGCCCCGGGCAAGTCGGCAAACATTATTTTGCCCTGCAGAGATCTCGCTAACATTTTAAATTACTGCAGGCTAGACTTATTTGCTCGGGGAGGATGCTAAGAGAGAGTCACCAGAGTCATGATGACTGTGTCACCATGGAAACCGGTCAAGAAGGGAGTTATTCCAAGTTAAACCTAACTTCACGACTGCAGAGCTCCTCCCTTCTACCCGTTGTTTTGGACCCTGTCTGACTGGAAGAGTGCAGGATTCCAGTAAGAGTGTTGGGGCGTGCGTCACTGTTTGACCCACGGGCCCCGCAGAGAAAAGCCAAGCTGTCCTGCTGAGTGACTGATGATTTCTGGACGGTTTACTGAATCAAACCCTGAACCTGTGAGTGAATCCTTTATTCATGTGGACTGATAAATACGGAGAGTTCACGAACACAGTGAGAAATCATTGAACAGAGTCATCCCGCTTGGACAAAACACAGACTACTAATTCTCCCCACTACCTCTCTGAACATTACACATTAACAATCAGACCAGAGCTGAAAACACCTTCACAAATATTCACGTGTCCTCAGAGAAACTTTGGATGAGTGAGGTGCAACAGATGTAAGAAGTCAAAGAAGTAATGGCAGAAATGTGGTTATTTTGTATTAGACAGCATCATAAATACTGGTGGTCCCAATATTTAATTCATGACTATGCAAAATCTTTATTTGAAAAATAAAACACATGCCTTTCCTCAGGTGAGCTGAACCTCCACAAATTATTGATTTTAGAAATGATGGACGTATTTCCAAAATTTAGTACGTATTCTTTCAGGTATTCAATTACAAGGTGTGTCCTGGATATGAAATGGCATTTCAAAATACAGTTTCATATTTATGCAGTAGTCTATCTCCAATGAAACAGGGTATTGTGGTGGGAAACCCCATCAGTGAGTTAATACTGTTACTTTTAATTTTCTTTTTTTGTTATGTAACAAACATTAGAACATATTAGAACATGAAACATAGTATTTTATTTTCCTAAACCAACATCCTCCTTTTTCTATTGAAATTTAACCTCTGCCCACAATGACTGAGTTGTAATCCCCCAACATGCCGCACAGAGGCGCTGTGAGTTGGCACACCACCTTCTCAAACCTTCTCGATTGCATCACTTCCGGTTCTGTTTTGACACAAACTCGTGACTGGTTTCGTGTTTCTGAAGTGACCGCAGCACCGGAACCGGCCGCTGCGGCGGGACGACCCGTCTGACGACCCCGAACATGCCTCCTCGTCCTCGGACATAAGTCGCCAGTTTACACCCGCTGTGGAAGAAGAAGAAGCATGTGGAGAGTCCAGGGTTTGGCTGGCAGAGGTGAGAGAAGAGTGTTGTACAGGCTGCTGCCATGTTGTTTCTGCTGGTAGTTGTTTACCAGCAGTGAATGGAGTCCTCACGATTAGACTGTAATTAGGTCCTCACACACACACACACACACACAAACACACACACTTACACGCACGCACACACACACACACACACACACACACACACACACACACACACACACACACACCTGCCACTGTTCACATGACTTTAAAACTATTGAATTTACTTTCCTCGACTAAACTCGAGCAGGTGTAAACCTTTAAATTCAATATAAATACATATTTTTATATCAAAAAAAATATATATATATATATATCATTAGGGACCAAACACTGTGATATGGTGAGTATGATTGTTTGTAAATTTATTATTGATTGTTGTAAAGCCCTTTTGATACTTGTTTTGAAAAGTGCTATACAAATAAAGTTTCCATCAAAAGCAATAAAACAAAGGTTCAATATATAATTTGATGGTAATATTGTTGGAGTTTAAAACCACAACCTTACTCAGGAGCAAAACAACTTATTTTAACTTAGAAGAAATTATAATGTGACATCTTAGCAGCATTATTTGTCAGATAATATCCCGTTACATAAAATATAGCTTTAAGCCAATAGCAAGTAATACCAGGGTCTGGATCTCCAAGTCAATACAGATATTAAGGCTGCGAATTGTTAAAGCAGTTTTTACCAACATCTTACAGAATACAAGGGTCATGATTTATGAATTACTATTAGTGAAAACATTATGGTTACCACCAAATAATTGCCAAACATGCAGCATACCTTTTTAGAGAACTCTTTATTTACATGCATGTTCAAACACCAGACAGCTTTCGTTGTTCATTATTAGGTTCCTTATGTGGATTCTCTGAAGAGGTCATTCCTGCACAGCACAAAGAAGATTGTTCAACATGATAGATTACTTTTAGTTGGTATCTGTCTTAGTAATACGAATATTAATATCAGGACTTGCAAGACATTGAATTGGTAGTTTTTGGGATCAGTCTGTCTGAACTTCAATTCTTAATTATCTACCAGTTCTTATACACCTGTCTGGATGGATGTCTTTTATTACTTATTGATTTTGATTTACTTATCAATTTAGTTTGGAAACTTAATTAACTTGTGGTCACTTTTGGACCCAACTGTATATGAAATAAGTATCTCTCTGTTAAATAACCCTTGTCCTTTACAATAGCTACCCAGACAGTCTTTGTTATAGTGACAATTAAATTTATTTTACTGCATGCCACTGTGTTGTTCACCTGTCAAATCAAATTACTTAAGTTCCTACCACCTCTGCAAAAGCCATCAAATGTCTCCCTCCCTCATTAAATTCTAATCTCTTTTGTGTTTATCATCCCACCGCTTCTCTGTTCAGTTCTGCATCGATGCCATGGCAGCAGCTCCCTGCGACTGCCGCAGAACCACCACGTGGACGATGAGGTCTTCAACAGCTCGACTGTCCTCGCCACCTCCCGACACTCCTCTGACAACAGGTGACTTCATCTTGTTCCTTTCTGAAAACAAAGGTTTTTGAGCATCACTTTGATCTCTTTCCTTCTCTGCTGTCAAACCACCAGCCATATAATCAGCTGATGAAAAAAGCGTCCTACACTGTCCTTGTGCTTTCTTGTTCTTCCTTTACCCCTTCTTTGAACCCTTGCTCTCCTTGTATCACACTCTCTGCAACATTTTCAGCTGGTTGCATCATCCAGCAGCATCTGCAGTGTGTGTGAACGGGGTTCGTCGAAAGAACGGAAACAAAGACATCTGCCTTAAAACAATCTTTCTTTGATGCTTTAAGACAAGAGACTGGAGATGGGAACAGAAATTAAATTGTTTGATGTTATTTAAGCTGTTTTTTTCTCTCAGCTCTCAGAACGAGCAGGATGGAGAGAGGAGGAAGAAACAGAGGACCTTCCAGTTTGGCTACACAGAGCTTCCACATTACACTGTGCTGGATGCTGTGGGATGGGTAAGTCTGTTGTAGTTACATTTTCAAATCTAAATACACAACCAACGTAATTACCCATCTGTTCAGCAGGGGGTTGGTGGCTCATACATTTGAACGTGTGTGATCTTAAATAAGCACTAAGATGTAAAAACAGACCGAACATCTGTCAGACACAGATATTTGAAAAAGAGCCTGATGAGGTCAGATGAAGGACGCCTCCACTTGAAGCTTCCCAATAAACAAACAGATGGTGATAAGATATGCTATTAAATGATTTGTCTGCCACAACCACACACACAGATTTTCGTCTTGTTGCTTTTCAGTACAGATCAATCAGACAGGACCCACTGAAGACGGCTTCATTGCCAATTAGTCACTGCCCTGGTTGTGGCTGGGACTGTGCAAAGCAAGAGAACAAAATACTACTTTAGACAGCTTTGTTATTTTCCGAAATGTGAAAATATTGTCAGATCATTACACAGTCGAGGTAATTAATCAGAAAAACTGGAATAAACAATGTAATGCTGCTTTGCCGACTGTGGCTAATGACATTGTGCACGGCCAGCAGCCCTCTTGATGCTGGTTACCGTCCACCTGCCTGCGCTGAGTGTGCGTACACGTTGCTCAGTTGAATGGTTAAATGCAAGTTTTCAAGTCTCTTCTTCTCTACCAGGAGCTGCTTAACAAAATTGTATATGACTCAATATGAGCCTGAGCAGAGGTCGCGTCGCTAATCCTACTAGCATGAATGACTCAGTGAGGTTATTTATAGCATCATTCTGGCTCAAATTGACCTATCCTGCAACTTTGGGGGCGGAGGCTCATCCAGGGTTTGAATCGGACTTAACTGGTTATTTATTCACCAAGTTAAATTCTCAAGGAGGCAGACCTGGATTTTAAATTGAACGTATACCTGTGCAACAGCAAAAGGCTGAGTCGATCGCAGATAGACGATATTTGTCCAGTCGCCCAACACTTATGTCCAGTATTACATTTTGGATGGCATCAGTTTATCAGAAATTGTTATTGTAAGAAACCTATTGGGAGCTACTCTCGTTTAAACTCATCAAACTCATGTTGCATGATTGACTTGCTAAGAGTCACCATTTGAAGGCTATTTTTATTCAATTGAAATAAATAGAAAAACTAACAATACTCATTGATAAAAATAAATAAAAGCAAATGAAACTGCCATTAAGCACCAGTAGGCCTGCTCTCATTTCCTCTGTAGCTATTTAATTCTCTTTGCTCTTGTCCTTTTATGACCAGATTTTTTTTCTCCAGAACAGTTTATTTGTGTCCAGGTTATCAATATAAACTGATGATTACCTGTTAGTTCACTGGAGCACAAATTCACATCCTTATTGCCACGACTAGACGTTGAAACTGATGTTTCTTTCCAGGGTGCAGCAGCCGCTCTGTTTGTGCAGTTCTGCAGGAGGATCCACTCTAAGTTCTCTCCAGGCACAGAACCCAGTCCAGCGCCTGGAGCCCTGACAGCCCCCTCCTCGCTGAATAAGTGTGGCTACCGCATCCTTTTGGAGATCTGTGAGTGCTAATGGTTTCCTTTTTACAACTGTTTAAACTCTCTGATGGATTTACCCACTCAATAAATCCACATATATGGCTATAACTATTATTTTTCTTTTGAATCCGAATCCTGACTGTTTTTTCGCTTGTCTCTGGGTTGTACAGTATCTCGGAGGGATGTCCTTCCCAGGGGGAGCAACAGTTTGTTGTGCCTGGAGGTGGTGCCAGAGAGACAGAGCCACGACCAGGCTGCAGCTCAGAGCAGCAGCAGCAGCGGCAGCAGTTCAGGTGACGCTATACTTCACGGCAGCAGCGATAATCTGACTGATCACAGCTCCACCTCTGACCACCAGAGGGCAGTCTTCAACCACGATTCACCCATACCTGGTTTGTTCTGTTGTCGTTGCTTGTCATAGTTGAAAGAATATTAAAACGTTGTATTTGTCTTGTTATCTTATAATAACAAATGTGTTTTTCTTTACAGATTTAGAGGAATCACATCTTTCAGCATCCCATCTCCGGCAGAATGAAGCCAGTCAAGACAACACAGACGCTAAGGATGCTAATGAGAAGGTGAGAGTCCACTTCCTTTACCTTTTCCAGGGTTTATTTAAAAATAAATCAACAGCATTTTCTAGTTTTCTTGCAAAGGATTGACCGGCTTCTCATTTAATCTTTATTGTTGATTTTATCTCCTTCTGTTTGCAGGACGTGTTGTCTGACGAGGAGAGGCTAGCAGGAGCAATACAGAACCTCAGACAGGTTGGAGACAGCAGCGTATCAGTCACCCTCAACATCATAGGTAATAATTTACTGACACAGTCAAACACCAAATCATTTTTACACATTGATTCCTACTCAAGATAAACTCTGTTGTTACTGTGCTTTTTATTTTATTTCATTACATTCTTTTTTCAAATGTTTTTCTATCCTAAGCTAATATCTTTATATCTGTGTTTGTATCAGGTCTGGAAAGTGCCAAAAGTGAGAACTACGACCAAGCGTTTACCTGCTTTCTAGCTGCAGCTGAGCAGGGTTACAACAAAGCCCAGTTTAACGTCGCTGTGTGTTATGAGAAAGGAAGAGGAGTCAGCAAGGACAAAGAGAAGGTGAGGATCCAGACAGCACACTTTATTTTCTTTACTGCTTAATCCTATTCTTCTCTTCTCTCCGTTAATCTTGAAACGATGTTTTCTTTTTTTCAAGGCTCTGTATTACTACAGGCAGGCAGCAGCCGGCGGTCACACACAGGCTCAGTACCGCTATGCAAAGCTGCTCCTGACCACCAGGGGGCATCAGGGTCCAGAGGAGTTGAACACAGCAGTTGACCTGCTGGAACAAGCTGCTGGAGCTGGACTCACTAAGGTAGAAGTAATGAAAGGAAACTTCTTATTCAGTGTTGTATGTCACTAAAATAATATAGTTTTTAAGTAATTTATTGCCATTATCCATCCTTGGTTGCTGTTAGTGTAAATAAGGAATACAGAGTTAAGAAAATATGTTAATTCACTTTTTATTGAAAACCACCTTTTTCTCGTTCTGTCCCTCTTCAGGCTCAGCTCTGCCTCGCATCAGTTTACTGTCAGGAGCCAGTGAGAGACGAGAGCAAGTCTGTCCAATACCTGCAGATGGCAGCAGAGAACGGGGTGAGTTCACTTCTAGATCCTTCAAGGGTTTTATCAATGGCTTTATCTCTGAGACAAAGAACTTCCCTATGTAATATATCAGTCATCCTCATTCTCAAAGATCAAATAACTTAAATTCTATGTGTTGTTTTGTGCTCAGGATGACACCGCCCTTCTGTTCCTGGGTCAGTGTTACGAGAGCGGCTTCGGGGTGCAACAGAACCTGGGGGCAGCGATGGAATTCTACAAACGAGCTGCTCAGGCAGGCAACAAGCAGGCTGAGGCCTTACTGACGCCTCCTAAAGGCAGAGGCATAAAATGTAAGCACACATTCTCTGTTGGAAAGAAAAGCATTTGCATTAGTCACTGACACTGAAGCTTCTAATCAGCCCAGACAGCAGTGATAATATCTGTGAGACTGAGCAATCGATTTCCCTTGTGTCTCCCTCTCCTCTTTAGCTGAAGATGCTGTGTTGCGCTCTATCCGTTCAGCTCCCGTCTTCTCTGTGGCCGATCGTCTGCTCCAGCAGCCGCTCGCCGCTCTGGCCACTCGTGTCCCTCCCGCCACAGGTCTCCACGCCACCCTTCCCATCCTGCCTCACTCCTGGAGCACCGGGAGCCTGTGTGTCCCGCCTATACTGCCATCCACACCCCTTCACTTCCATCCCCAAAGCACAGAGGGAGGAATCTGCCAGTGGACTGTGGGGATTGGATAGTTGCCCCTGAGCCAGCGCAGGCCGAACTGAGGAATGTACTGTTACTTCACAGAGGGGAAAGGTCAAAGTGTTTAATGTGAAGTTTGGATTTGAGTGAAAAGCTTTTATACCTTTTTTAAGTATGTTAGTGTTGACATGTGTGTTATGTATGGGTCTGGTGACAACATATGTGTCCAATGATCATGAATAAGCTTCCCTGTAATCTGCAGTGGGTCAAACGTTTTCTCGGTGCCTAGGTGGATTCTTGTTTCTCAACACTACTATGGGATTAATGACATGAAAAAACATTATAATCCAATCTCCTGCTAAATGTTTCTGTGGGTTTACACCTCTTTAACGGAAAAAGTGCTTTACATTAATGTCATATTTGAACCTTAAGATATAGTTTGTGGGTCAGTGCTGCCAAAGCCACAGAGGAGGACCTGAAGAGGATGGGAAAATAAATAATGTTTAAAATAATGTGTCCAACCTGTAAACCAAATGCACTGTGAGGAAGATGTGCCCCTGTTAAACGCACATGTTGAGTTAAATAAACAACTAAAGTGACTGTTGTCTTTGTAATGAATATTAAAATTCATTGATGAGCAGTTTAATCACAACAACAATCATTGTATTTAGTAGACGACTATAAATGTGTTAGCAATTAAAACAATTCCAGAAATGATTAAACATCAACAACATAAATACAAAGTCATATCCAGTAAACATCACTGCCAACCATTCATGGTTCTGCAGACCCCCCTGTATGACGTAAGACCCCGATGATGTGTGACTTCATTACCTGAGCTGGAAAAAAAAAAAACAACACCGGCAGATTTATTATGGTTGCGTCTTCTTCGTGCGCCGAGCGTGCTGCGTCCGCGCCTGTGATTGGCTGAGCGGGGCTCGGCGGCGAGGAGCTCCAGGATCCTGTGGCGCAGAGAAGACGCGCAGCTTGGCCGCCAGCGAGCACTGAGCCGGGGCGTCGAGCTGTGATGTGATCCTATGCGGGTTGTCCCGGCTGCAGCTACGGGCGGACCGCCTCTTAAAAAGCGGCTGTCGACATCGCTCCTGCTCCACTAGCGTGCGTGTGCGTGCGGGTGTGTTTGCCGTCGCGAAGGCGCAGACGCCCGGTGGCTGAGCGAAGCGGTGAGTGGATGTAAATAGATGGAGCTCCCCTCCCAGCGCCGCGGTGCTGATGGAGCCGGAGAGGTGTCTGGATGCTGCCGCTGTCTGTGGACGAGGCAGCTGGGCGTCACGGTAGAGATGTAATAAAAAGATGATCTCACAGCCAGATGCTCCGCTGAGGGAGTCCAGCTCCGTCAGGAGGCGAGGGGGCTACTCCACCCATGACATCATCCACTTCTTTCAAGTTCATCCTCCTGCGCAGCCCGAGCTTTCATCTGTTGCATTTCATTCCGGTGAAGCAGTGGGTCAGAGGGGTGTGTGGGTGGAAGGGTGCTCTCCTCTGGACAGGCCTCAGATCTCACTCTGTCGGTACCTGGACGGGATTGTGATGATGCCTCTGTGGAAGCTGTGAAGTGACGAGCCTCTCTTGTTTCCTTTTCAGGCGACCTTCAGCTGAAAACGGCCCCACCTGTGAACCCTGTGAACAAGGTGAGACGTGGATCGTGTTTTGAAACCTTTGCTTCAGGAAATAGAGAGAGAACTGTAAGTCTCATCCTTTATCACCATGCAAGTACACATCTGTCGTTTTCTATAGCACAACTGGCAACAACAATCCTAACACTAACTGTTTCATTGTGTCACTGCCGTCCTGGGGCCGTGCTGCTGAAATCTGCACCCCATCAATGACCTCTGCTGTATCAGAGCACAACACATTTATTGTAGTATTGAGGACTGTCCGGCAAACTGCTGTGTCATTCTCCTCGCTTTCGCCCATTTCTGACCATCCTTCCTCCTCCCCTCTCTCCCTCGCATCCTCTCTTCGCCCCCCCCCCCCCCCCCCCCCCCCCCCCCCCCCCCCCCACACACACTTTAACCATGCTGAGACATGGTGGGGGGGGGGGGGGGTGAAAGGAAAGGCTGCTGTGTCCATTGAAGAAAATAGAAGAAGGAGACGATGGAGGGATGAGATGATGTGCTGTTTGTTTATCTCAGTTTGTTTTTTGTTTTTTTGGGGGGGGGGGGGACGTGTTATTCATCCTCTGAGTCATGAAACGTGCTGTGATTTTCAGATTCAGTGGCTCCAGGCACAGCTTGTTGTTGTGAGGCTTGTGTCTGTTTTTGAGGATGTTTATCTTCGTGCCAGGGCAGTTTTTTGGCACGATCCGGCTAATTCTAATGCACAAATCGGTTTGACCCTGCAGAGCACGGTAAAAGCCAATGAAACGGAAAATATACCCCAAAAAAACAGGACAATAGTGCCACTGAGGGCTCGAGGAGGGCCTGAGTGCGGTTCAGTGCAGGTATAGTTTGTACCTGTTGACCCCGTGTTTGTGTGCGAGTCGCAGGCGTGGAGAGTGTGAGCGCAGATTCAGCACAAACAGGTTGTTGTGGTTGTCTGGCTCAGTGACACAGGGACAACACGGCTGCCACCCGGGGAGCGGAGGGCGGATAGGGGCCCCGCACAGGCAAAGTGCACTGCCCAGGGATTCTGCTCCGGCCTCAAATTCCACCACCGTCTGTTCCCAAGATCTTGTCGTGCTTTAAAATCTGCTGCGTGTGCGTTTTCCATATTTCTAAGAAAAGGTGCTGATGATGGCTGCAGCATTGTTGGAGGTTTGCGTGACTGGGTGAAAGGATGTTTATACATTATATGCTTGCGGCCTTGGCGTGTTCTTCTAACTGCATTTGTGGCCTGCCAGCTTTCCACGGGGTCGTAGCCTTAATTAAATCAGGCAAACACCTAAGTAATGCAACCCAAACATGTGCCTGCTATCCAAATGTGGTGTGAGGGTGAGAGGCTGGAAAAGACTCTGCGTCAACCCTAAAGGTGTTTCATCAGCTTCATGTGTGGCTGTAAAACCCCCAAAACAACTCTGTATTATATTACATTTTCTGACATGCAATATATACTGAGGGAGTATTCTAACCCTCCCTGTGAATAACACAGTGACCAACCAACAGCCAGCTATAGAGATAAGTGGGCTTAAAAGAAGCTCAACCACAAGGAGGAAGTGATGATTCAACTCCGACTGACTCAGCAAAACAGAGAGTCAGGAAATGGACCAGTGGATTTTTCCAGGAAGCTCAGGCCACTAAACTAATTTAAATTATGGTTTTCATCATTCAATACATTTTAACAAAACTAATGATTGCAATTGTGAATATTCAAGAATAGCTCAAAATATTATTTTTCAAACTCTGACATATTAATATCACAATATACTTCTTTAAACATTCCAAATTCGAAACACAGCGGAATTTTAAGTTCATATACTCGGGGGAGCATGTCAGGATACAGGGGCGACTTTACACAACAAGGATTTAAATCAGGACTTTAGATTTTCTTTGGCAATTGCTTTGCTGCCATTGGTATTTATTTAGCAAATCGTTTTTTAATCATAGAACGGGGCCAATAATTGTGTCTGTTGTGCATTCTGTGTTTTATTATACAACTTTCATTTCCTGTTGTTTCATTTTCATTCCATCTGTTCACCATGGACATTTCATTAAACAGTTTTGTTTGTAAATAAATTGGTTAATTTGGATGAATTCAACAATAATTTTGACCATGACTCTAATATAAAATAGGATCTGGCTATAATGTGTTGCAGCTACATCAGGTTAAACACTGTGACATGGTTTCTGATGTTGCATCTCTTCTCCCTTCAGCTGTATCACAGCTGTGTGTTCCCAATCGGCCATGATGTCCGTTCAAACCCCTCCGCTCTCCCGCTCCGGCTCCTCTCCTTCCAACGTTGGTCTGGCCAATCGTTCGTCGTACAACCAGTTGCACGGGCGTGATGTCATTAAGGAGTCCGTGGAGACCGGAAGTTCGTCCACTCTGCCGAAGAGCCGTCAGAGATACGCAATGACCAGCGTGCGGAGCGCCATGGGGATCAGCGACAACTTGTCGTCTAAAAACCAACCCGTGACCAGAGGGAGGGGCCTCCCCACCAAGTCCTCCTCCAGCTCAGCCCTCTATTCCTCCTCTTCCTCCTCCTCGCTGTTTAATGCAACCAACCCCAAGCTGGCCAAGAACGGAGCCAACATGCAGAGACGAGCTGAGAGCCAGCAGCTGGAACTCAGCAGGGCTACCACAGAGGGCAAAATACACAATGATCTCATTAATAACCCGACTTCTGATTGGGTAGAATTGGGGAAAGAGAACTCACAGCAGTCATTGTTCCGTAGACGCACCAAGAGCTTCTTGGAGTACCATGGGAAGGGCTTGGATCTAGACTTCAACTGGGGAAACAAGGAGGAGAAGGAGGAGGAGAAGAAGCAACAGCCGTCTCCAGAGAAGGAGCAGGTTAGTCCATCCAAAGAGAGGGAGAGTCAGAAGGAGGAGAAGCCGAGCAGCAAGCAGACCTGCCCTGAAGAGAGGGAAGAGGTGGAACCAGTGGTGGAGGAGGAGGAGAAAGAGGAATATGACCCCACACCTACCATAAGACAGCCCCTGCTGCCAGTGGTGGTGGAGGCCCCGCTTTCCTCCACTTCCTCCTCTTCCACCAGCAGCCCAGAGTGGTTCCCAGACAACCTTCACCCCCTCCAGAACCAGGCTCCAGCCCAGGTCAGAGGGGATCTCTGTGGTCAGGTTCAGACTGTCGCACGCAGTCCTGCTAAACCCCCCCGCAGCTCCCAGCCCCGGGTGATCAAGGTGGAGCTGCACCCCAACAATGAGAACCAGTTCCTGCAACAGTACCCACCTTCCTCCCCTAAACAGGCCCGAGCTGCAGAGAGGAGCCCCCCTGCCAGGAGCCGAGCACCCCCTCCTCTGCCGGATCCTGAACATGAGACTGGGCTCCCCAAAGTGGGCCTAAGAATGGACCTGACTCCTGAAACTCCTTCAGGGGATGAAGACTCCAGCTGGACCACCCTGTCCCAGGAGACGCCGTCTCCTCAGACTCCCAAGGAGACAGGTTGGATATGAGTGTGTTGTCTTTTCGTCAGCCTTTAATCATCCTTTATCGCACACCCCCTTTCATTCCCCTCTCCCCCTCTCTACCGCCCACACACTGTCTGATCTGGAAATTTTCCAGAAGACAGTAACACTGCAGGAACCTTATCAAGGATCTGGGTGCAAAAGACTTGATTGACATTTGAGACCCCCTGAAAGCCTCCGCAGCAAAATTCGGAGGGGTCTCTGGGAAAAATATTTTTAAAGATTATTTCCCCCCCAGATACTGCAAAGGCTATAATCAGTTGTTTTTTTAACCACACAAGCCTTAGTGTATTGATGTGGAGAGCATCAAAATAATCAAAATATAATAATCACTTTTGATGGTATTTTATTCATTTGTTTTTGGGGACATGTTCAGATTACGATACGGGGAGGATACTTCAGCATAACACTGGATAGCTAGGTAGTGGGGACCCCCCAATTGCCACTGGGTATTCCGCATGCTGCCAAGGATGTACCACCCACACACTCTCTAACTAAGCATTAGTTAGAGACTGTGTGGGTTTGGAGACCAAATATTAGAAACCAGACAGGGAACAAATAAACCAGCAGAAAGAGGAGGGGGGGGGGGGGTATGATGCCCATTTGAGCTTAAAACAGAGGATGAGTTTTTATTAGAACAGAAACTAAGTAGGGACAGACTGACCATCTCTGAAAATGACCCTGTTTACTTGTGTGTGTGTGTGCGTGTGTGCGTGTGCGTGTGTGTTTATAGAGCCTTTTGGATATGCATATGTTATGGTTAAATGTGTCTCAGCAGAACCCGCCTGTGCACAGACATACATATGTTTGTGTTTGTGTGAAAGGCTCAATATGTGTTTGTGTACCGCTGTCACCCATCAGCAGATGTATGGAGCGAGGGCGACCTGCCCCCAGGCTGGCGGGAGATCTCGGACTCATCAGAGGTCTATTTCTGGCACATCCCCACCGGCACCACGCAGTACCACCGACCCGTTGCCTCTGGCAACCAACACACCTCTCCTGACAGCGAGTCTGACACTGAGCGCGACCCACAACAGGAATCACAGGACTCCCTCAAGCCCCCCATCGAGGTGAGAGGACCCGCAGATCTAACTCACTTTGTAGGCTACATAGGTTCAGCCAGTGTGGGTGTTTGTTTTTTACTAAAGCTGAGGCTTGTTTTGTCTCATGCAATATGCAACATTAACGCAGATAAAGTCACATGGTCAGCAAACACTTTAAATACAGGAACTAGAGAATCTGTTTTTGATCAGGCAGCGGTCTGTTATTTATAAGACTAAATCCTCAGTGTTGTGTGGATTTAGTGTTGACATGTTCTTCAATTTCTCTCAGAGCTGCTTTACACATTGTTGTATAAAACATTTGAGGTTTAGTGACTTGAGTGACCCTCTGTAACATCTGCTTCCACTCTTATGTATAATATCATATCCCTGGGAATCCGTCCTGCTCCCTATGTAGATACGACTGTATATAAAGATGGACAATATGACAGGTCCCCAAACAGTGAAGCCAAATGAACCTCCCTAATTTCAAATGTTGATGGTTTGACTTGCAAATACACAATCTCAGTCCAATGTAATGGAGGAAGCAGGGGATCAATGAAGTGCCCTCCATCCTCTCTCTCTCTCTGTCTCTGGGTCTCTCATGCTGCATCTCTCTTTTCCTCTAAATGTATGCCTCTGTCTCTCCCACAGCGCCCCAGCAGTCTGATATCTGACAGCTCGGTGGAGCCCGTCCCCTCCCCCTCCGGCTCCTGCCCCTCCTCCTCCTCCTCCACCCCCTCAGATGATGTCACCTCTTCTGGACCGATTCTCAACGCCGCCACCTGCACAGCCAAAGTACAACACTCAGCCAAATTTATCCACTCATTGAAATAGTCTCTCTCCGTAAAGGTTGAAATACATTTTGTTTATGTGGTCCTTTATTGTGATGTTGAGGTTTTTACCATGAGAGCTACAAAATCTTTGAGTTTCCTGTCTAAATCATATTAGCGTTGCTTCATCTGAGTAACATTTCAGTCTCCACTTCCCTCTAAAAGCTTGATGGTGATATTGATCTATCTCTGCTTTCACTGCTGCACTTATTAAATGGAGATCAGCTCACCACAGTGTCTCTGTACAGTCTCAGCTGCATATTCAACATAGATGAATATCTCACATATGAGCTGTCCCCTCTGTGGCTATAACAATGCAAATGAGATCAGATACGCTGGTTTAATCAGGTTCAGGATCGGACGTTTTTAATATGTCTCTATGAACATCTGTCTGTTTTGCTCCAGGAGCTGAAGGACTATCCAGTCTATCCAGATCCCAGTCTGAAGGCGTTCGAGGGAGCCACCCTCCGCTATGCTTCACTTAACCTCAAGTAATACACACATACTCTGCAGCAGAGTTTCATTCTAGTGTTTCCTGAGCAGTGATGCTTTTTCATGTAGTGATATATGTCTAGTTTGTGAAATTTGACTTGACAGTAATTATTTACTATGTACGTTGTTACCCTGCAGCCCTCCAGCCCAATTAGAGACGGTGGACCTCAACAATACTTTCCCCAATGAAGAGGCATTGGTAAGATCAATACAACAATAATAACACGGGCATACATACCCATTTTTCCCGATTGACAAAACTAAGTCATCATCATTAATTGATGATGATTATACTATGTTAAAGGTTCAGTGTGTATAATTTAGTGGCATCTAGTGTTGGAGTTGCATGTTGCAGCTGAACACCCCTCACCTCACCCTCCCTTCCAAACATGAATATGAACCTGTCGTAGCCTTCAGTTGTGATAAAAACTCAAAAGGTGTTTAGTTTGTCCAGTCCGAGCTACTGTAGAAAACATGGTTGCCTCCATAGAGAGGATGTAAATATTAAATATTCAAATATAAAGGGCCCATTCTAACGTCAGGAAAACAACAATTTGTACAATTTAGATGAAACAAGTGGGAAAATCACTATGATTATTTTATATTAAATTTCTGACAATAGATCCCTTTCACCTAAATCTTACACACTGGACCTTTAACGTTTTTTCATTTATTTACTATACTGAAGCAGACAGGCCTTATCAAACTGCTCACGATCATTAGTTGCATTCACCAAGTGTGTGTCAACCATGTAGAACGGGTATTGAAAACCTGCAGGATGAAGGAATACGTCGTTTTCTGGAGACGGATGAAGTCTTAAGCAGTTTTTTACTCTCAGTACCAAAAGCATCCTGGAGACCCGGCTGATTCAGATCATTTCTACTCTATGAACTATCACCCGGTGGTAGGTTTCATATACTACCATCTCAGTAATCATCTAAGTTGTTTGTGTGTTATTGCAAACTCTGCATAAATTCAAATGTTACTCAGATTGTATCAGTAACATGGTATACTTCCAATAACCCTTTGTTGCTATGTATAACATCTATAACAACAAAGAAAGGAGGTCACCAGGCTTTATTTATATTTATATGCACTGACACAATGAACCTGCTCACCAGCATCTGCTCCTCCCTCTCTTTCTCTCCATTCATTGCAGTGCCACTCAGTGGTGACTGTGGGAGGTGACTTGTGGTGAATGTGTTTTCAGGCAAACTATTTTTTGCTGCCCCCTTGTGGAAGTTATAGAGATGCTTGACCAGAGCTCACAGGGAGAGTCAATGTGAAAAATAAAAAATGCATCTTTTGTCAGATTCTGTTCAAATTAAAGAAGGATAAATATTTTATCTGACAGTGATACACGTATATAATTCCTTTATGGAATTTGGGTTTCAATGCCATCATATTTTGGACCCTTTTGAATACAAACAAGTTCCACTATGTTTTGTAAATTACATCTTTAATTAATGACATTATTTAATAATCACCATGTTTTTGATGCCCAAAATAAAAGTACAACATACATACGTTTCCTGTTTAGTCTGATTTTTTACTTTATCTAAGCTGAGCAGAACAAACCTAAATCCCAGAGGACATGCAATGAGACTTGGAGATGTTTTACTGTAAAATATTAAATTCAAGTGGAAGAAAAACATGTGAAATTCCAAAAAGAACGAAAGAAACACGGGGGAGGAGTGTGAGAATTCAGCTCTGATCTTAGCAAGTGTGAAAGTTTAATGAGGAAGAGAGCCCAACAGAATATTTTTGGTCAGTGGAAGGAGTAGGTGAAGTGTGTGATCGTGTGTTTGTATGTGTACGAGTTGTGTGTTTGTTTGACACGGATATAGAGCTGCAGGAGTTTATCCCGAGAGTTTCCTCAGCAGAGAGGAGCGCCTTGTTGTGGTAGAGAAAGAGAGAGAAAGTGCAGAGAGTTCGGTTAAAGCTGTTGGCGAGAGGCAGACCACACACACACACACACACACACACACACACACACACACACACACAGAAATAGTGAGAGTGTCATATTCATATTCACTCACAAGTTTTTCCTGAGTTTAATCTGAGCAGATGGAAGAGAACTGTAGGTGGTATATGTATCTGATGTGTATTCAATATGGTTTTAAAGAGGCCAATCAGCATGGCAGGAGTACGCTCCCTCCCTTATAGCTCATTTTAAATGTTGTTATTTATTACAAAGTGGTTTTGGATAATCAGACTTATTCACAACCCGTTTAATCATCCAACTGCTTGAACTATTTACCGTGTCACAGTTCATCATAGCCTCTATTATACCAAAGTCAGTGTTATCATGAACAACAAATTGAAAGACGGCACTTAAAAGGGAAGATCTCAATTGTAATTTGGAAACACAAAGAAGGGTTAGGGTATCCCTTACTGGATAGAGGGAAAGTCCATGAACGGATGAATAGATGGATGATGAAGTAAAGCAACTTCTTGAATTCTCTAGTGTAACAAAACGATTCTGTGTCCTCCTCCCAGTCGTTTCCAGTGCGATCTCTGGGCTGGTTGGAGATGGCTGAGCAGGACTTGTCCGAGGGGAGAAGCAGTTTGGCCGTGCACCACTGTATCAGGCAGCTGTCCTACTGCAGGAGGGACATCCGGGACTCAGCCGGGGTCTGGGGAGAGGTCAGTGGGTCACATGGAGTGGAGCTAATGTTTTAATAGAAAGGAAAATCATAACAACAACATTTGTTTTATTCTTATATATCAATTTACTTGAATTTAGCTCCTGGCTGGAAGCAAACTAATATTCTTTTAATTTATTTCCTTTGACTTAAAGTTAAAGAGAAATCTGAAAAAAATTGATTATAATTATTGTCATTCTACATGACTAGTAGTAGTAGTGTCGTTTTTTTTTAATAATGTCCTGTTTGGAATCACCTTCTGGTCCCTCACGTGGTCCTGCTCCACCAGCTTTACTGTATGTGTTTGGTGCTGCAGGGTAAAGGGATGCTGCTGGTGCTCCAGGACCGCATGTTGACCCTGGTGGACCCTGACGATCACAGCCTGCTTCACTCTCAGCCAATCAGCAGCATCCGCGTGTGGGGTGTCGGCCGCGACCACGACAGGTAGGTGGAGATCACAAAGATCTTTATTCTTTCGTGATAGCTTGTTTGTGATTTACGGGCAGATCCAACTGTTTTATCAACTCTCAAATGTCTTTTCTTGGATTTGAATGAGATGCAAAAAAGGAAAAAGCATAAAAATCATACAGACCCACCACATATTTAGTAACACACTGTGAACTCCTCATGTGGAACGTGTTCTTGCTGTTGGAAGCTGAATCAGGAGTTTTACCTAATCACCAGAGAATGGAATCGGCCTCATTATTATTTGATGCATATTTGCACAAACTGCATTCAAAGCACAATAATTATGCTCATTGCTCGGTGGTTGTGCTCCACACAGAGGTCCCGCGGGGCTTCAAGTCGTTTGGCAGACGCCCGTGGTCGTAACCTTTCCTGGTTGTGAGCTGACAGTGTGCTGAGGCTAGCATGGCTGCTAATGGAGGGGACAAGCTAAGCCTTCATTGATAAGGACCCCTCTGGGTTTTCATTGACCCGTGGAGAGAGCACAAAGCGCATCTGGAAAACATAAGTGCTGATGTAAAATTGAACATGCATGAAACATGTATGCATATTTGCATGTATGTAGATGCTTAAAATACACAGGAAAGGAGATGTGGAGATGTGTCACAAGATGCAAAGATGCAAAAATGAGACGAGGTTTGCAGTTGCCTGGCCGTGACGAGTGTAATCAGCCTTTAAAGGACTGGGTGGAAATGGATTTTAAAATAGCATCTGTGCAAAGAGGCTTGATCTCCCTTCGCTTGGTCGTGCTCGCCAAGTCTTATTTCTCTCTCTCTGTGTCCATGTCTTTTTTCAATCTCTTTGTCTCTTCCTCTTTATCTCCTCAGTGCTGATATAGTCTCCCTCACACCCTCTTACTCTCCCTCTCTCCCTCCCCTTCCGTCAACTGTGTGTGTGTGTGTGTGTGTGTGTGTGTGTGTGTGTGTGTGTGTGTGTGTGTGTGTGTGTGTGTGTGTGTGTGTGTGTGTGTGTGTGTGTGACAAATTGAAGGAGAGAAAGAAAGAGTCCCCCAACCCTCGTCCATCTCAGAGGTTTTAGAAACTTTCAGCCTCTCTCTCTCTCTCTTTCTTTCTCTCTCTCTCTCTCTCTCTTTCTCGCTCTCGCTCTCCCTCTCCCTCCCTCTCTCTCTCTCTCTCTCTCTCTTAGCAGTAATGCATAAAGCGTGTAGTGGAAAGACGAGGGGAGGGTCGGGCCAGGATAACTCCCTTCCACTTATCCCCTTTTCTTTCCCTCTCACTCCATTCCTCTCTCTCTCCCTCTCCTTCTTTTACGATACCCTCTCCTCCCACCAGCACTTTAAAATCTGCAGCCTGCTGTCTTATCGCCTCTGTTTGGTTCCAGGCTCATGACTCTTTATGTGCGGCGATATTATCCAGTGATCCTGAGGATGTTGTGGTGCTCTGTGATCACAATGCACTGTTCATGTATGCTGCAAATTGTTTCACAGTAGCCCGTCCGTCAGGATTGTGCATGTGTGTATTCGAGATAAGAGGTTGGAATTATGCAGACTTGCCACTAGAGTGCACTATACATCCAAAAGAGCTGATATAATGCAACCAGGTACCATATGGTGGTACTACATACTTAAGTGTACTTTTGGTCTGTTTCATGGTTTGGCTTCCCGATTTTGATAGCGAGATAAATTTGATAGCATTAAAAGGGTTTTATTCAAGATATGGTTGTTTTTGACAACAGTGTACTTCCAGCTTTGTGGCAACAATTTGGGAGAAGCTCTCCTCTGGGGAGACTGGTGAGATGCTGCCGTCATCTTAGTTGGTCTGTGTTGACAGTTTCTTCTGATCATGAGTCTTTTGCCTTTCTTTTGAAGCGCCTGTTAATCTACTTGACTGACGCTGGTAAATGAGGAAAGGCAAAATGAAGACAAGGAAAACGAGGAAAAGGAAACATGGAGTGCAGGATTTGGAATAGTGAGCTAATGCATGCATGAATGCTCACATGGAGGATCCTGCAAAGTAAAGCTCCCTTTAGACTCTGCATCCCTCTCTCTCTCTCTCTCTCTATCTATCTCTATCTCTATCCGTCTGCTGCCTCTTTCTCTCGCCATCTATCTGAGGAATATACCCTATCCCCTTGTCCTGAATGTTCTCTCTCTCTCTCTCTCTCTCTCTCTCTCTCTCTCTCTCTCTCTCTCTCTCTCTCTCTCTCTCTCTCTCTCTCTCTCTCTCTCCCTTCAGCTTGATTCAATATGAATGAGCCCCCTCGTCCTTTCAGCAGGTAGGGCTGGGGGGGGCTTGAAGGTTGGGGGGGTGCGTTGCTCCCCCGATGAAGTCATGAAGCTATATCTGGAGCACTCAGCAAGTCTGTCTGTGAACGCCCATGGGTTACGTGTGCACGTTTCCCTGAGAGAGAGAGAGTGTGTGTGTGTGTGTGTCTGCACGTGGGTTTGAATTGATGAAGTCATAGGTCTAAATCTGGAGCACTCTGTTGTACTTGGGTGAGGGTGAATGGGGGGGGGGGGGGGGGGGCGTTTCCCCTCACTTCTCCATCTCCTCTTTCTTGTCTGCAGTGCTCTCGCGCACAATTTCGACTCTTTGTCTCCAGCCTTGCTTTTCTGCCTCCCTATCGTTTCATTGGCTGCACAGCTTTGCCCCTTCTTCTTCTTCTTCTTCTTCTTCTTCTTCTTCTTCTTCTTCTTCTTCCTCTTCCTCTTCCTCTTCTTCTTCTTCTTCTTTCTCATTCTTCTTGCTGCCATCCCTTTGTTGGTCCCGCTGTTGCACTTCAGCAGAGTGTAAGCCGCCCCTTGTTTTTTCCCCCCAGCTTCAGTGAGACATGAGTGGGAGAGACAAAGATAGCAGCAACTGAGGAAGAGGAGAAGATAGTGAAGAGAAACAGGAAGAGTGCAGGGGGAGAGAGAGTGGGTGTAAACAGACCGCTGGAGAGCAAGTGAGAGAGGAGGAGAGAGGCGCGCTTGTCTCCGTGCGCTGAGCAGGACGCGGCAGGACCTTACCGGAGACTCTCTGGACCGGGACAAGAGAAGCAGAGGAGGGCGATAAGGGAGAGGAAAGGGGCAGCAGAGGAAGGAGGAGAGGGAGAGGGAGAACCAAAAGGGGGGAGGGGAAGGAAAGAAGCTCGAGAGGAATTGATAAAAAGAAGACGAAGAAGAAAAAGAGTGGAGGCAGACGGGTAGAGATTGGACCCCCTCGAGTACCATGGAGAAGGGGCTGTAGCAATGTCACCGTGGCGGAGGAGCTAACGTGGCAGGGAGGTAGTCGTTTGTAACAGGGCGAGGATGCCTGCCTGTGTGAGTACACCTGCCTCTTGTTCATTCACTCCTCTAGCTCTGCCCATCCCTCCATCCCTCCATCCCTCCATCCCTCCGTCAATCCATCCATCCATCACTCTTCGTCCCAGCACCCCTGTCTCTCTCCTTTTTCTGGCATCTAATTGCTCAGTTTGTGCAGTCGACACTACACCAAGCTCCGAGCCCCACTTTCATTTATTAGATTTCCCTTCATAATCTTCTCTCTTTTACTTCTCAACCTCCCGCTGAGTGTTTGACTTCAAGCTGTGTACTTTATCTGCCTCCCCCCCTCTCTCTCTCCTTCCCCTCTCTCCCTCTCTCTCTGGATAGCCATCAGGGCTAGAGGTGCAGGTTTTCAGCAGCGGGGTTCGCAGCCTGATTCACTGAGACATGAGCAAGATTGTCAGGGAGCTCCGATAAGAAAGAGTGAGAGAAAGAAAAGAAAAGAAAGAGAGATGAAGTGAGCAAAGTGGGGATTGAGGAAGGCAGGATTAAAGAGTCTGAATGTGCTGCAGGGAGGGTGTGTGTGTGTGTGTGTGTGTGCAACGTGTGTGTGTGTGTGTGTCATGACTGTTTGGAGCAGCTTGATACTGCTTTTGGTTCATTTATGTGTGTGTGTGTGTGTGTGTGTGTGTGTGTGTGTGTGTGTGTGTGTGTGTGTGTGTGTGTGTGTGTGTGTGTGTGTGTGTGTGTGTGTGTGTGTGTGTGTGTGTGTGTGTGTGTGTGTGTGTGTGTGTCTGGCCTGATATGTGGAGTATCCCTCTCTCGCTCATTACAAGCAGAGGAGGAGGAGGAGTGAGGAGGATGAGTGATGAGCGGGGAAACACTAAGCGAAGAACAAAAAGTAGCGAAAAGATCCTTCAATATCGGGGGGGGGGGGGCAGGTCCTGCTTGTTATCTCGTCCTTAACGTGTGACAGCGATGAGGTCACTGTTTAAAATGTCTGTGTGTTTTTCCTGCTGTTAAAGTGAAACATTTTCTTAGCTAAGTAAATCATCAGCAGACGTGCAGCTCATATGCAACAAGCATAACTCCTGCAAATATGGACCAAGTCACACTTTATTCATATTCATTAGTGGGCAGCACTGGGGCTCTGCTTTCTTATTCCCTCCAGCTCTCACTTATTTCTCCCCACTGCTGACCTTCTGTGGACAGCTGTGGCATGTAGAGAAGAAAGGGGGAGGAGAGGAGAGGAGGAGAGGAGAGGAGAAGAGAGGAGGACAGCGGACAGAGGATAGGAGGAGAAAGAAGAGGAGAGTAGTTGAGGAGAGAGGAAAGCAGAGGAAGAGAGGAGTGGAGGAGAGAGGAGTGGGGTGGGGTGGGATGGAGGGGAGGAGAGGAGAAAGGAGAGGAAGGAAGAGGAAAGGGGAGGTGGAAAGGGAAGGAGAGGAGAGAGGAGAAAGGAGAGGAGGACAGAGGAGAGAGGAGAAAGGAGAGGAGAGTAGTTGAGGAGAGAGGAAAGCAGAGGAAGAGAGGAGTGAAGGAGAGAGGAGAGGAGTCGGGTGGGGTGGGCTGGAGAGGAGAAGAGGAGGAAGGAAGAGGAGAGTGGAGGAGAAAGGAGAGGAAGGAAAGGGGAGGTGGAAAGGGAAGGAGAGGAGGAGAGGGAAGGAGAAGAAGAAACACGCAAGCCTCCACTATCATTAATATTTTAATGCTGAACACACTCCAGCGATCACCTCCATTTATGTCAATGAAGTGAGTTGGTATGTGCATGTTTGGGTTGTGGCAGCTGCTCCTCGACCCCTTTCAGTCACGTTGTCCCACTCGAACCGCAGCTTATTTGCTGATGTCGAGGCCCCTGTCGCCTTAATTAACATGCGAGGGACCTCGTGTGGCCCGCCGGGACCGGGCCTGAACACCTAGATCCACTCGATAGACGCCAGGGTGATTGATGGCCCCCTCTCCCTGCTCCTCCTGCTCCGATTTGAGCCCCATACCACCGAGTCATCGCTCCTCCACGTCAGCTCCCCCCTCATCTACCCACAATCCATCACTCCCACTTCTCCGCACACATATACGCGCACACGTCTTGACAGGTCAGGATATGTCCACCCAGCCTCGCAGACAACCTCATCCTCTGCAGGGTCATCATGGCAGGAGCGGTGGCTCCACTCAGAGTCATATGTCAGGCAAACACAGAGAGAATTACACACAATGGTACCAAGAAAAAAACTCTTTCCTCTCTCTTGCATTTCATCTCTCTTTTACATTAGCATTGTTAGGCACACCTGCTGTAATCCCTGCCCTCCTGACGGATTACTCCTCCCGTTCCCCCTATAGATCGCCTCCCTCTCCCCCACCAGCCAATAAATCTCCTCCCGATAAAAACCACTCTGGTCCTCGGCCGTGGCGATGCTGATGTTCGCTGATCATACAGGGCTGAACGCAGCGGGACAGTCGGGCTGTGCCTGGAGCTCGTCTATCCACAGCATCCAGACAGCAGAAGTGGCCACACACAGTTTTTAGGTTGAATATATTTGAATACTCATCGTGTCTGATGTAGGTTTTTCTGAGGGTTTTCCTCTGGGGCAGCTGTTCGGCCGGTGGAGCAGATCAATGTATTAGGTGGTGAATTAATCTGGTCTTTGTTATCTCGGGATCAATGTCCCATTCATTCAAATAATGTACATTGACAGAGTTTAATTAAATTCATCTATCAATTTTCTTGGTTATGATTTAAAAAAAAATCTCCTCAGCTCATTCATGAGTAGAATATTTTTCTCATAAATCGATAGTTTGCAAATTTGCTGACTTTAAATCGTGAATGCATCTTAGACCCAGATAATAGCTAATACCCTGATTGGAAACTATCACCAACCTACATCCACCCACCCATTCTCTATACCGCTTTTCCTAGGGGCTGGAATTTTTAATTAAAACTGTTTAAATTTTTTATCATCTGCTGGGTATTTTTCCCATGAATCATTTAATCATTTCATTTGTATAGGACAGGAAAATGGTAAAAATTCATTGTATTCATGTTGTTAGCACAAGACAAAAGACGATATATTGATGATGATACGTATTTGACTATAATCAGATAATCTATCTGATCAAGTTACAGAATCAGGCATTCTGCATATAGAGGCTTGAGTTTGGGTTCAGTTCCGACCCGGCCCCTTGCTGCGTGTCTTTCCCATTTTCACTTTATACTGTGCGGTCGGTATTAGTGAAATCTTTAAAAAAAGCTAACAGAATCATAGTTTAATCCCTTGAGCTTAAATTTAACTTTAAAATGTTTTCTTACATGCCTCTAGTGGTATCTAGCCTCACTGGTAGTTTTAATAGTTTCGATATTCGATATAATAGTTTGTCTCTGAGATTTCTGCCTGCGGCCAAAGACTCTAGACACTTGGAAAATTGAAATTGAAAGAGAACATTTCTCTCTAGAAGAAAGTATCTTCGTCCAGATGCTGCTGTTCTTTCAGCGTATGCATTGCATTTGAATGACAGACTGTTCTTAACTGTACTGTGGCTGCATGAAACAATGATTTAGGGCACATGCACCAAATGAGGTTACATGCACATTGTGATCCAAACTGCACTGTGCATGTATACAACTTGGACTTTGTTCTAACTCGACAACAAACTCCTTCTCTCTCTCTCTCTCTCTCTCTCTCTCTCTCTCTCTCTCTTTCTCTCTCTCTCTCGATCTCTCTCTCGCTCTCTCTCTCTCGATCTCTCTCTCGCTCTCTTTTTTCTCCCTCCCTCACTCTCTCCCTCTCTCTCTCCCTTTCTCTCTCTGGAAACGTCAGATTGAAGTGACATTTCACTGAAGCTTTATTCAACAGAGAATATCTGTGCTCGTGTGCAAAAACACACAAATCCTCACAGCCACACACACACTCTCACATACAGATAATATCTCTCTCTCTCTCTCTCTCTCTCTCTCTCTCTCTCTCTCTCTCTCTCTCTCTCTCTCTCTCTCTCTTTCTTTCCCTCTCTCACTCTCTATCTCCATCTCTCTCTCTCTCTCTCTCTCTCTCTCTCTTTTTTCTCTCTCTCTCTAGCAGTGTGATGTATAAATGATCAAGAGCAGACAGAACAGCAGGACATCATCTTTCCCCCTCTCTCGCCCACCCAGAATCCCTCTTTCTCCCCCTCACACACACACACACACTCTATCTTTCCATCTCTACCACCCACCTCTCTCTGCTTTTTAATATGTAATGAAATACAACGAGTGTTGACACATGGGTGCTGTTTGTGTGTGCCTCCTCGGCTTGTTGCCCCTCCCCTCTCATTTGCCTGTGTTGCCACACTCAGTCACAAACCTGTGTGTGTAGACAGGCCCGGGGTTAAGTGCGTTTTACTCCCACCTTTTAAGCAAAACACCATCTTCACCATCAGCGTTGTATATCGCTGCATTTTCGCAGAATTGATGCACAAGTACTGAGCATGAATCAAACCGAGGCAGAGCTGCCGCTGTAAACAACATCAAGTGTCTGCTCAGATCACACAGGCAGACCTCTGTGCTGCGTACGCTGCTTAATACATTGTAGACAACAGTTTTATTTTTATTTTCAGCTTGATTTGTCCTACTTCTTTGCTGCCTCGGGCAATATTGATGATTTTGTGTGTGTTTCTGCCTGCGAGTGTGAGTGTGTGCGTACGTTTGTGTGTTTGTTTGTGTGTACAGAGAAAGGGAGTATGTGCCATGTGGTACCTTCGCTGCGCCCTCTGGCCCTGGGTGCTCATTTTGCTGCTCATCTTGGTGCAGTAAACAAGTTTACGATGTCGAGAGGTAATTACGCTCAGACATTTTGCATTAGGTCTAATGGCTGTGGGCCATGACTAATTCAGCAGGTCGCAGAGGGGTTTACCCTGTTCTGTTGTCACACTGCCTGGAAGTAGTCAGTGTCACTGAGGCTGGAAGAGCTTTGACTGCTATTGACTTGAGTTCCGTACAAATTAGCCCCAAACATCCTTTTTTTCAGGCACGTCTGTTTTTCAATTCAATGTCATTAAAATGAATAGTTCCGCTTTTTGGGAAATATGCTAATTTTTGCTGAGAGTTTGACGACAAGATCAATATCGTTCAAATCTCTGTGTTAACATGGAACTGGAGCCAGGGGATGATTGGCTTAGCTTAGCATAAAGACTGGGTTCAGCTACTCTTTGTGTTACTGCTTCTTCGTTAACACACCTGCTTAAACTAAAACCATAAACGGTCATTTCAAATTTTTAACAAATTGGATTCATCATTCGAATTAGTGAGTTTTTGTATAGGTTGGTGAATTTCTAAGAAAGCTGTACAGATATGAAAGTGGCTTCTACAGATGGGCGACAGGATAGCCTTCCAAAAGTGAAGCCAAATCATCTTAATCATGCTAACATTCCCCACAGGGACTGTTCTTACTCGTGTTCAGCGAGTTAGTGATACAGATCAATGACGACTGACTCATAGATCTATATCGAATTGATGTTTGTTGCTGTACAGGAGACTGCCTCTGTACAGTGTCACCATTACATATAAACTACATGTAGTTTATCCACCAGAGAGCCAGTCAAGTCAGTTCAATTGTTGCTCAAAGTCATGGTTCCTAAATTCACTCAACAGGGAAATTATGATATATTTAATATACTATCTACTCTATCTTACTCCTAATCCTCCACCCTAGAAAGATTACTCACATAAAATGGGGGGAAATTGAGGGACAGTTTGAGTAGACAGAGACAGAAGTATAAAGTCCAAATATTACAAGAATAAAAGGGTATAACCACTATACCCGAATTCTTTTTTTGGACTCTCAAATATCAATAACAACATGGGCTAAAATATCAGTTTTGATCCGTCTCGATTTTAAATACTGATCATTTTAAGCAAATGTTATAGAGACACAGATGTATATAAACAGGTGGTGGACACTCCCATAGCGTCAACAGAGCTGTAAAACTAAGCCCATTTCTGTCAGCAGCTCTAAAGTAATGTGGTTTCTACTTTCTGGTTTTATCTGTGTGTTCTATTTCCTTGTTTTATCACCATATTCTACTTGCCATTATAATAAATTACAATTAACTTCAGTCAGGAGCAGCACTCACGGTTTTCTGCAAACTATCAGCAGGGGTCCAATAAAATAAAAAATAAAACGTATCTTTGCCGAAGTGTATTGCAAAGTTTATTGTGAGGACCAATAGAAATTGAGAGTTTTTCAAAAGAACAAATATGTTATTATGTTGTGTTTTATGGATGATTTATCTTTTTCTATTTGTATTAGTACTTGTTTTATAATTGTCATGAATATCATTTAGGCTCATACAGATTAGAATTAGCCTAAGTGTTATTCATGACAATTATAAAACCAGTACTGATGCTAACCTCATATTCAATAGCAAGGACCTTGCTCAAGCTATATGCGATCTATAGGTTTGAATGGAAATAGATATATAGATATATTGGATGTTGAGAAAAAATGAAGGATGAAGGGATGAGTGTAGGGATGAGGGAAGGAGGATGAAGGAATGAAGGACGGAGGGTGAAGCGAGGATGTAAGGATGGCGGAAGGAGGATGAAGGGATGAGGGTCGTTTTTTTCCTTCTTCTTCTTTCTTCTTTTTCTGTTCACCTTTTCTCTTGAGGGGAAAGGAAGGATGGGTTCAAGAATCGGAATCAAACCGGGCATGAAGCGTTGACTGGTGATTAGAAGGCAGGTGATGAGAGGTGTGGTGGAGGCGCCGCCCTGATCCCACCGTCTGATAACGTTATCTAAACTCAAGCATCCCAGCTTTTTGCTTTCTTGGGATAATTTCATGCTGCAGCAAAGTTTTAAGTGAAACTTCTAACACACAGTCTTCACACGTATGCTGCAGAAGAAACAGCTGGTAAACATAAATCTACCTGTCAGTCGTTATGTTATTCTCTTTGCAGTGTGATGAAAGGGCTTTCCTCTAAATCACCGTCCAGCGGTAGTCTCCTCTCTCACATGTTGCCATGGAACTGGATCTGATCCATGTTGGACTGGGGCCAGACTCACCAGTCCAGCAGCGATCAATACGTTCAACACACTTTCTGCTGACGGGAGAGTCTCCAGCCACTTCCTCCTCAGACATTTCTAAAATAAGCGTTGGGCTGTGCAATTAGCATATGTAAGAGCATTAGCATATAGCGGCCGACACTAACAGGATCCTCTCTGAGCTGCTCGATAATTGAAGTCTGTGTCAAGTGAGTGTTTGCATGTACGTGTGACAGATGGATTAGAGAAGACACAAGTCTCTGCTGAGTGATGGAGGCTGCACTGCAGACCAACGCACTGCACTGCAGGTGCTTTTCTCTGCCGCTCGTTGCACACTTTAGATTTATCACAACGTTTTAGTACCTGAAGAACCTCGACGTTATTCTCTATATGAAACTTCTTGAATTTAAATAATGTGGTATCGGTGAAAGTGTTCTTTTGTCTGAAATATCAAGAGTTACATTTGCAAACTCTGGCAAAAAGCCAAACACTTAAAAGCAAGTGTTGCTTCGTTACTTGACACTATATAAACAATTTAACATCATTTACAAAAAATATATTTACCTCCACCTAGGTCGTTATGTTTTTGACTCCATTTCTTTGTTACTTTTTAGTTTGCAGGATTACGCAAAAAGTGTGGAAATGAATCTAGAAAGTTCAAGACTAATGCTGATAGCTGATTTTTAATAGATCAGTGAGTGGGAATTAAGCAGTCAGAGCTCCAGTCAGAGAGGGCGCTGTTGCTCAGTAAAAGTTGCTTTAATCAAATAATATAGCATTATTTACATTATTTATATTTAATCCCATGCTCAATCACAAAAGAGAAGAAGAATCCAAGTCTACACTGAGTGTTTGTATTCCTTTACCTCAACCAAGGCTCTTAAGTGTTGTGTGTTTGGAATGTTTCTTCCATGTTAGAGTTAATAACTTTGATTAGTTTATTTCCTTCAGGTACAGTTGTGTTGACGTGTGATCACCGGAGCCGAGCTGAGCTGCTGTTATCATTAAAAACACGGTTCCAGCTGCAAATAGTTCTCAATTCCTCTGGAGTCTCGACTGCTGAGTCCAACTTGCCAACTTTGCAAGAAATCAGAGTTGCGATTTCCCCGAAGCGCTACGTACTGTATGCTAATGTTACCACTACTACGCACTAGGCTGTTAGTACTACTGATGCTGGGTGAGTGATGTCAGAGCTGCAGATGATGATGGTTCTCAAACCCTTGCTCCCCATCCATCTGCAGTGGTGACCTCATTTAACCTCCGCGTTCTACGCATCCTCTCCATCCGAGCCTTCCTCACAGCCGCGGGATCAAAGAGAGATTGGTAGTTCCGAGTCCGTCATCCTTTATTCAGCCGTGGAAATATGTGAGGCACAGAGAGAGAGAGGGAGAGAGAGAGCACTTAAACACTTGCTTCTACTCCTCTCTCTGCTTTGCTGCTTTCATTTATTTCTGACTCCCGTCTTCCTTTCCATCTCTTCCTCGGCCTTGGTCTCACGCCTCGTTCCCATTCCTCTCCGGACACGCTTCCACCTTTTCATTTTGGCGTTCTGGCCTCCTGCCTTAGTCGCTCACCGCTCTCAACATTTTATCTATCCATCCTTTCTCCTCACCTCCCGGCCAAAAGCTCTTCCTGCAACTCTGAGGTCTACATGTCATTCATCCTCAGCTGTTTGTTGATTCCCTGCCTGTCCCTCTCTCTACAATATGTCACCCGCTCAATTATCTGACGTCAGGAATGACTGATCGTAAAAGCCTCAGTAAGCCAGCAACTCTCTCTGTATTTGTCGCCACTGTCTGAGTCCACACTGAGATGCCTACACATATATAGGGGGCGTCTGACAGCTGGAAAATTCTTTATTGGTAAAAAAGGCTAATTTAAAGTGAGTGTTTTCAAAAAGCTCAAAAGAAGGAGAAAAAGATGCATTTCAAGATGAAGCTTAGACTCTGTTCAGACGTCTTGAGTGATCAGATCACAAGTGGTCAGCACCAAGTTCAGGTTCAAGTTCCTGAATGCCTCTTCCATGCGTCCTGATCTGTATCCATTCCCAAAGCCAGATGTTAGCAGGTGTTATTGGGTTTTTGACCTGTGGCTTTAGTCTCAGTCTTGTGCTGCTAGAGTCAAACGAGGTCACGATGATCTGATGATACAACACTGTTGTTTCTTTAGGATCTGTGCTGGGTTTGAATCCCCTTTGTTGTGGTCACCATCAATGATTAAGCTTCTGCAGCACTTTCAGTCTGCCACATGCAAATGAATTGTATGGAGAACAATGCAGGGCAATGTCTGAGAAAGAGGAGAGCAGCTTTTTGAGACTTTAATCCAATTTTACCAAAGTGAGTCGACTGTGGAAAAGGTTTTCGAGTGTAAATTGGAAACGGAGCAGAGGGAAGTAGAAAAAAAAGTAAATGAAGTCAGAGCAAAAAATACAAAATCTGCCAGCTACCAAACACACACACACACACACACACACACTGCTGAACACTAAGTGGCTAATCAGAGAATCAAAGCGAGGCAATGTTTGAATTAGCCTTCTGATCTTTATTCAACCTGCCTTTGTAGCTCTCCTCGAGGAGCGCGGCACTGATGACATGCACTGTTGATTTGAATTGTTCGGAATCACATCCTGCTGTGTGTGTGTGTGTGTGTGTGTGTGTGTGTGTGTGTGTGTGTGTGTGTGTGTGTGTGTGTGTGTGTGTGTGTGTGTGTGTGTGTGTGTGTGTGTGTGTGTGTGTGTGTGTGTGTGTGTGTGTGTGTGTGTGTGATCCTGTGTTGAGTGGGAAAAAATAGTGAGTTCGGCAGTAAGAGAGAACGAGAGAGCTGGGGAGCGAAAAGGAAGATTAAAGAGCCAGAGCAAAGAGGAGGATGAAAGAGACTTGAAGGCAGAAAAAGGTGGAGAAATAGAGAGTAAGGGAGAGGAGGTAACATGAAGGTGTGCGTGTTTGCGTGTGTACGTGTGTACGTGTGTGTGTGTGTGTGTGTGTCTGTCCTATCAAACAAGAAAGGGGTGTTGTGTCATAATGTAGCGTAACTTAAGCCACTGAATTGAAAAGTACACAGAGCATGGAGGATATGGATTGAGGTGACAGAACTTTGTGACTCTGTGTGTATTAATGTTCCTCTTGTTGTTTTTTCTATCTCACCCTCTGATCTCGTTTTCTTTTCCCGTTTCACTTTTTTGCTATGATACAATTGTCTAATCTCTCAATTTTTCCCTGTCTCTTAATTTCCCATCACTTATCTCTTTCCTTTTATCCCTTACCTCCCTGTTCTCCTCCTCCTCGCTTCCCTGGCCCTGCTTCCTGGGACCCAGAGAAAGGTAACTGCTCTTCGAGTGTCGGGCCCACCCACCCACTCACCCACCCACTCACCCACCCATACAGTGTAATCACTGTCAGGCATCAAACCAGTGGCTTTGCTTCGCCCGGAGTCACTGTTGCTCTTTGCAGGAGTCCATCAGCAACCACTGCAGGTCTAAATTGCAAGTGTTAAATCATCAATGATGCCAGACTGGCCACGGGCTATTTCCTATTCAGAGTTGCGTGCGGTTTTATAGCATTTTGATCCCCCAGCGAGGGAACACAATCATAAAAGACCCATTTGTAGTGTGCGAAGCAAGGCCACTCATGCTGCTCTGGTGACACACTGCTCAAACGTCCCTGAACAAAGTGCACTGGATGCATACACACACCCATCTTACAATATACACACACACACACACACATTGCATTGTACTTTCCTTCCTGGCCACAGGCGGTGAGCATTATTGACCCAAAAGTGTGTGAGCACACAGTTGGGCAGAGGAGACATACCGGATGGTCTCATAAACATAAAGAGCCTGTTGTGATAAATGCTGGCTGTGTTCGGCATATTTCTGTTTGTGTCTGTGGTTAATGTGAAGCATGCACTGTATATATATATGTGTGTGTGTGTGTGTGTGTGTGTGTGTGTGTGCACTGAAGCTGTTGCATCTGGTGACACCGCCGTCCAGCTGGCTCCTCTGCACGTCCCCTTCCAAATCTTTCACTCTGCGTTGTCTGTTTACTCAATCATTTCAGTCCAGGCTGGAAAACTCAACCTCCTACCTTTTGTTCTGCAGCTTCTGTTAATGAGGATCAAACATCTATCTTCCATCATGTCTGTGTTTGTCGGTGTGTGTGTGTGTGTGCGTGTGTGTGCGCACGCTTGTGCATGGTATCACCCACACGGCGCTGTGTGTCCTCATCGCCCACCCGCTGCATACACTTTCATATCTCGGTGGAGCTTCCTCTCTCAGTCTTACCCTCATCCTCCTCCTCCTCATCATCTTTCTCTGCCGTGTGGCACCATTGTGGAGCTTGAGGCACGTAGTTTCCTCAGGCTCTGGGGCACGCATCTGTTGTAGCCAAATTTGACACCCGCTTCCAGTGAAGCAATTACTGAGAGAAACATGCTGTTAAAGGGGCTTTAAGTAATCTATGTGTCAAATAGAGCTATATGCGTGCAGAGCAAGTTGATTTATCCTGATGATATTCATTGCTTTCACTTAGTTTTTTTTTTTTTTTACTTATGCAGGAAAGGTTTCACTTTTTCCCATGTTTGCGGAGATTACAATGCAAATGCAAAGTGCAGAGAGAGGATTGGATTTCTGGCAAACTTTTATTTTTTATTTCTGCGATCACTCACCTCCTGACAACAGACAGAACAGAGACGAGATGCAACACTCACTTTAATATAACTGTTGAAGATGAAAATAATAATGAAAAGGCTGAAAACACTGGGAGGGATTTCAGATGGAAATATCCCGACTCTGCTGATGAAGCCAAACGTGAACCAAACAAACTCAAGTGAAAACCGCTGAAGGGAATTTAAAAATACAAATTGGCAATCAAATCCAGATATTGGCCCCTAAACCAGTTGCACTCTGGGAAAAGGAGTTTTGAGACCCGTTAAGAAGTGTTGCACCAGAATATTCCGAAAGGTGGCTCCCAGTCAGAGCACTGGAATTAGGTGGATAAAACTTCTCCCTCATAAGATATATGGAATGAAAAAGTTTAATGAGGTGGGACAAATGGCCTATCGTTATGACAAAAACGCACATTTATGAAAAGTTCAAAACATTTGTATCCATGTTGTCTTAACCCTAAACAACCCACCATCATTCTGTCCTGTCCCTCTTACACATAGACACCAGAGACTGTGTGTAAAGATGGACGATAGGTTTGCTTCCGAAAAGTGAAGCCAAAGAGTCTCAATCTCCTCCTGGTGGCTGTCTGCAGTATGGCTCCTCCATGTTAATGAATGGGAGATGGACCAAAGTATTAGTCAAGTTTTATCTTTTTGTTTTCTTAGCACATACGATGTATAAAAGTTGGGCATCTGGGAAATATGTCAATAAATGTGAAAATTCAGATCAATAAGTGCACAGGATGACAGAGATTGTTTACTGCCCCTTTAACAGAACAAATATCTTTGTCATCTGCTGTTGATGTGCATCCAGGTCAATGTTTGTCTCTTAGATTTCCTCATAAATTCATGTGTGATGATACCTGTCCTCTGTCTGTGCTTCAGGGACTTTGCCTACGTGGCGAGAGACAAGAACACGCGGGTGCTGAAGTGCCACGTGTTCCGATGTGATACTCCTGCCGCAGCCATCGCCACAAGTCTCCACGAAATCTGCTCCAAGGTGGGTGTCGCCCCCGCCACCGCTCGACAAGCTCCTCTGAAACAAGCCATCAAGCCTTAATCAATTGAGGAGGGAGAAATCAATCTCTTTCTGCTGATGCAGTGAACTAGAGTTACTTTTCAGAGACTGTAACTTCGCGGACAGGCAGACATGCACGTTTTATAAAACTAATACCTACGAGTGCAAACCAGTGACAGTGCCCTGACAAGGTTTCTGCTGTCTTTTACTAGAGAGGGCTCAGGGGAGAGAGGCTTTAAGATCCTGTACAGTGAGACAAGACTGACAGGAGATAAGATTCAGGTTAGAGCACATGCAGCATTTCTTGAAAAGAGTTTTCAATGTGTGCGTAAGTGATAGAGAGGGAGAGAGAGGGAGAGAGAGGGAGAGATTGTGGTGACAGCATGTTAACCCTCTCAGGAACATGGAATCACAGACTCTTAACAGCGCAAAGCTGCAGCATAAAGCATTGTCATTCACTTGATTTGCTCCCTCCTCCCCCCCCCCCCCCCCCCCTCTCTCTCTCCCTCCCTCACACACGATTCAGTGGTACCCTCCCCTCCTCACTCTGTTGACTGTTCAGATAACAGCAGGTCTGAATCTCCTCACACTCAGCTGCATGCTGGGTGCATCTTGAATGAAAAGTAGAGATTCGCTGACAGACAGATTTAAATGGCAAGGAAATAAAAGGGAAGACTGATGTCACTGACTTGATCCTTCTATTAAAAAAGTTAGGGAACATTTTAAACAGTTAGTAATAGCATATTTTATTTTGACTTGTTACAGCAGGTCAAATCAATACTCAAATTTAAAATTGAACCATGGTAATGGTTGAAGCAGATCAACCATTACAGAACAACATATGTTCATAGCTGTTTTTTTGTTTTTTTTGCTCAAATCAGAATCCTTTGTATGATTCAACCATCACCAAAGGTTTGGTCACATTAAATAAGGCTACTGGTTCATGTTTGTGGGTAATCAGTGTATGTGTGTCTGTGTGTGTGTGTATGTGTGAGGCTCTTCAAATGGCCTATTTTTAACACACTCGTAGTTTTCTCTATCACTGCAGCGGAGAAACTTGGTGACCTGAGTCTTGCAGCTGCACAGCACGCTGAGCGGCTTTCCCTTGTGTGTGTGTGAAAGAGTGTGTGTGTGTGTGTGTGTGTGTGTGTGTGCGTGCGTCTTCCTACATGTTCCCTTGTGAGCGGAGTTGCAGAATCACCACAGACTCTGATTAATGACACTGGCAATTAATCAAGTATCCGTAGAAGAGAGAGCAGCGGCTCAGTGCAGGGGTCTTGCAGAATATTCAACTCAGTGTGACGAGTGCCCGCTCTGCAGCAAGAGATCTGCAGCGATGAAAAGAGAGGAAGACACTGTCTGTTTGTACAGATGGAGATTTAATGTGTAACGATTCTGCAAACAACTGCTTCTACGTTATTTATTTGTTGACTTTTAGACGTACATGATTCAGAATGTTTCCAACAATGTTCAAATGCAGAGAAATCCCTAGCTTTATTAAAGGTACCAGGATATTTGTTTTTATTTAATTTTTTAAGTGAGCTATTAACAAAAGCAAACATTATGGGATGTCACAGCCTTATCATTTTTCCATCTTATTATTTGTGTGCTACATTTTTTTCCGCTCATTTCAAAGACAAGTCTAAGGTCAAATCTACTTAGTCGATTATTCTTTGTTCTCTGTGCTGATCCCTTTCCTCTTCTCTCCTTTTGTTCTCACCTCTCTTGCCCTTTATCTGTTTCTCTCCTTCACTTTGTCCCATTCTTCATCCCTCTGTGGTTTATCTCCCTGTCTCTTCTTCCTTCCCCCTCTCCCCTTGTTTAGATTATGGCTGAAAGGAAAAGTGCCAAGGCTGCAGCGGGCAGCTCCTCCCAAACCAGCACTGATGTGCCCCTACAAGGTACACACACACACACGCAAACACAGTCACACACTCACACTCACACACCCACAGATTTTCTCTTTTAACTTGAGTCGTGTTCTTTTGTAGTTCCCCTGTGAGAGAATTAGATTTGTCAGCCGTGTGCTGTCTTCCCTGCTGTGGTTCCTTGTGTCACATAACAGCTCTCCTCCACATCTGAAACTATGTATGTTTAAACAAATTTTTACCTTATCGCCTGAGGAGCAACCTTGACAATTTTTAATAGAAAAGATAGTTTTGGTTCAATTACACACGAGATAACGCTGACTCTCCAACAACTCCTCACTCCCCGGTCACTGAGCTTTATCCTCGCCGCGCTAATTCCATTCACAGGTTCTGATTTCGCTTAACCCCTCCACCTGCTCCTCTCAGTCTCGAGTAATTATCGGAAGAATGGGGAAAAAGTGGCAGCGCAATTCATCCACCGTGACTTTGGTGCGTGTGTGTGTCTGCTGAGCGCTGAGGAGACGAGCTCCAGCATCAGAATGGAAAAGAACTGTATCGGCTCTTCACTTACAGAGGCACTGGACCTCATTAAAACCCGATTAGCGTTTTTTTGAGGCGAGGCCTGCTGCTCCACAGCGTCCATCCCAACCCCCGGATCAAACAACCCATTGGCAGACATCCCTCATATCTGGTAAAGCTATAACTTGGGGGGGAGTTGGAATCCAGTGGGAGGTCTTTTTTCCACTTTACACTGAATTTAGAGCAGTTCTCTCTCACCTGGATTCGATTTTCTTCAGGGCTTCTGTGTTGGGACACGTTTGAGGAGATTAGCACCGAATGATTTGGGATGAGAACCAACACCAGGATAATACTGTCCTCATCAAATCTGTCCTTCTCTGAGCTCGGCTTTAAACATATAATCCATGTGTTAAAACCCCCCCACTGTTCATCGTTCATGTTACTCCTCTTTAGAGAGTCTTAACATGTTCTGAGTGTCAGAGATCTTTTGCACTTTTTTAATGGAATAGTCTTTCCTGGGTCCTCCCGGTGTAGGTGTGGGTTTTCTCCGGCTTCCTCCCACAATCCAAAGACATGAACGTTGGAGTTATTGTGCGTTCATGTGGTGTCGGGATATCGGAAAAAACTGTTTGCAACTGGGAAAATTCGCAATTTATTTTGACCGTTGGCCGTTTTTTTAAATTTATGATGATAAGTGATTGAGAGGTTAATATTTGATCAGGTTTTGGTTGAGGTTTTATTCTATTTTCCTTTAAGCGCCCTCCGAGATGCACATTCTTTAATTGCATAGTTAAACATTTATGCAGTTTTGGTGTTTTGCATTTTACCTTGACAGAAATCGTCTCAAGCTCGTATAGTCGACTGTCTGGTGTTTAATAGCGAGGTCCTGGAGGTAAAAGATGTTTACTGATTGAGATGCAGGTGACATCTACATCTTTTAACTGCTCTCCTTTACCTTGTGTGCAAATCTTCTCTGCCTACGGGGCATTTTGTAAAGAAAGAAAGGGGTTTTCATGCTCTCTGAAATCCTGCATGCTTGTGTGAAAACTCATTTCTTCCTGCACTAATCATGTCAACAGCAACATAGAGTAATCAAATATTCACCAGGGTTTGTTTATTTCTCCAGTTTAAGCCAATTATGGTGTTTGGACTCTTTGCGTTAGATGTTGCCCTGTGTGATGAAGTTATTGATCTGTGTGCGTTTCTGTGTGTTTTCCCTCTACAGAGTTTCCTTTGCCAAAGACCGAGTTGGTGCAGAAGTTCCACGTTCTGTATCTGGGAATGACAAATGTGTCTCGACCCATAGGTAAAACGAAACCCAGAGGGAAGCCCATACACGTCCTTTAGAGATCACACATTGTCTCACATTTCACACCCTTGTGATTGGTTCTCAGGTATGGACATCATCAACGGGGCCATCGAGGGCCTCCTGTCGTCCTCAGGCAAAGACGACTGGACTCCTGTCATACTGAGCATCGCTGACACCACTGTGGCTGTGATCAAAGAGAAGGCAAGAGGCTCTACCATGCTATCCAGTTAATAAAAGATGAGTAGTTGCCTTTCATTGGGAGAGGACGATCTAACAGAGCTCTGATTCTCCTCTCTGACGGCTGTGCAGGAGGAGGACGAGGAGGTCGTGATGGAGTGTCGTGTCCGTTTCTTGTCCTTCATGGGCGTGGGGCGGGACGTGCATACGTTTGCCTTCATCATGGACACGGGGAGCCAGCACTTCCAGTGTCACATTTTTTGGTGCGACCCCAATGCAGGCTTTGTGTCCGAGGCCGTGCAGGCGGCATGTGTGGTAAGCTCATAATTGTTTGTTTCACAGGAGGAAAAAAAAATAGATAAGAAGCTCAAAGAAGACTTTGTATTTCAGTTCTGTATTTTGGAAAAATACACTTTTTGCGTTTTCTTGCTAAGTTAGACGTGAAGACTGTTCATAATCTCTTTAAAGTGTTTTGGAAGCTCGCACTGTGGAGACTGGATGACGGATACATTTAGAGGAAGAAGAGGGGATCTGTCCTGTGTGCTTTCTAAATGAAGTCGAGAACTAGTCGTTTTTTTTTTTCCGCTCCTTTTTATCTGGAGCAGCATCATAGTCTGTTGTGTAAGATTTTGTAAAAGTGCAAAGGCTGACTGGGCTGTGTAAATCCGCCTGTTATCTGGAGAATTCCTGGGAGAAGAGTAAAAAAAGCTCTTCATCAAGTTATTCATACATATGTAATCAAATGTGATCATTTCATTTTTGGATTTTTCTTCTCTTGTTGGTGTACGTCTTCTCTTTCTTTATATATAAATGTATAAAAAAATCATTTTGACTAATGTTTTTACAATTTAACTAAATCCCACTTGATGAACTCTACTGACCATCTCATCTTCTTCTTCAGCTGCGGTATCAGAAGTGTCTGGTGGCCCGGCCGCCCTCCCAACGCGCCGGCTCCTCCTCCTCGCCCTCCGCAGACTCCGTGTCCCGGCGGGTGACCACCAGCGTGAAACGCAGCGTCCAGTCTCTCATAGACACTCTGAAAACCAAGAAACAGCCGTCAGAACTCCCCTAGCACCGACCGCCACCAGCGACCACAGCACCACCCATCTGGATGCCACTCACACTATCGCCACGACAACACCTTTTCAGTACCAGCCATGGTAACCGACGATGTACATACATGTTAAAAGACACCACCGCAGAGGAAGGAGAGAAAAGGAATCTTCAAGAATGCCTGATTATATAAAAAAAAAAAGGAAAAACAGACGTGTTTCATGAGGAGGAAAAGCTGCCCAGTGTGTTTGCTGACGTCACTTGGTGTCACTGGTTGAACTTTGACCTTTGAACACGACTTTGCTCAAGTGGAAACCGTCTGAAGGCTCGACCGGCCCCCTGCTGGATGTGGATTTCTCATGAGCTGGATGGATTACACCACCACGCAGACACGACACAGGATTACCCAGAAGAGAGAAGATCACATTTCTATCCACAGACTGGTTTGTGTAACCAATCATTGGTTAAGTGAAGTTTTCTTTCGTGCCCAGAGCCCCTTCTGTAAAAAAACACATCCATCAGCACAGTGAGAGCAGTGGGACTGGACGGCGGAGATGCTACGGAAGCCTTCCAGGACAGAGAAAAGGTGTTGTGTTGCTGTCGAGGGAATCTGAGAGGTGATCGAGAAAAACCCAAGAGCCTCCAGCTGCCCATCAAATGGCATCACAATGTTTTGTGCAACAAACGTGAAACAGAAAAAAAGCGTAACGTCTCCTCCGAGGATGAATGAAGTGATTGTAATAATGACGTGTCTGTAAACGATTGTGTGTAGGACGAGGGAGACATGAGGGAGAGATGTGCTGTCAGTGACCGAATTGTGATCGATGTGGGTTTTTTGATTTAGCATGTTTTCTCAATAGAATATTATTTTTTCGTTATGTTGATGGGGGATTAAGGGTCTCGGTAGTAAAGAGTGTTGAACACACTAGAAACAGATGCTCCCAGCACAAGGCATCTTGACCATAACTGGATTTACACTTGCAAAAAAAAAGAATTAAATCAGACCTCTTTCTTAACAATACCTAAATAAATGGTTATTCTCTGCCCCCAACAAGGAAATGTAATTTTATCCTTTTTATTTGATGTTCCTTGGTAAATGGCTTGTTCAACAAAGTAAATCTATCGGTTTTAATGTATTTTGAAGCTTTAATTCAGTTCTGATTGTTGGATTTTACATACATGAGGGGAAAAAATTGTTTAAAAGCTAAAGAATGTTTTATTGCTTATGTTCAAACTTAACAATATCCTCAGGAATCGTTATGCACACGCAAGATACGATGTGATTGCAAGAATTTCCAGATACAGGTTTTTGACTTTGGGCCGATGTGGCGATATGAACAGTGGTATGAAATAGTGTTAGCCCTGCTTGGATAGCACGGAAAAGAAAAAGTAAAGGTTAACTGGCTCCTCCTCAGTAAATCCAGTCATTCTACTCCCATTCACAAACACACACCCACGAATATGCACACACAGCAGAGGGGGGGAACAAAAATACGTCTCGTGTCACTGCTGTCGAAACCTTTACACTGCTCCTGCGGCTCGGAGCCACCACCTGCACTCCACGTGAACTCTGGGAATGCAGTCTAATCCAAACACACACAAAAACAAAAAGAGAGAAGCTGTAAATCATTTCCATTCTGTTCTTCACTCATCTCTTCACCATGTAAATGTCATCTGTTGTGACAATAAATGCATAACCAAAAGAAAACAGGAGCAGCTTCTTCAATATGTCTTTTAATCTTTCAGGTCACTGGGAGCCGGCGATACAACGATTCCTCATGTGGCGACATTGAAATGACATTGGCGAGTTTCTTCTTCCGTGAATGACAGACACGAATAATGACTTTGTAATAATGGCTCTAGATTAAAGGTGAATAACATTCACGTGCTCGCTGAAATTTTGCAGTTGAGTAACACTGTATGCATTTGACTTTTTTGCAGGGGGCACTTGGCACAAACGTTAATGTTTCTGTCGTTGTAAGCTTAAAACAAAGGTGGCGATTTCGCCATTGCGTCCTTTGAGAAGCCCCCATTAGAGCGGGGGAGGGGCAGAATTGGAGCCGGCGTCCTCCACCTGTTGAAGCTGAAGCTGGGTCTTAATCCTGCTCGGCTGGTCTGATGCGAGACAAAGCTGGAGAAGTGAACTGGTGGCAGAACGAACAACACAGGCTTCAGAACCTCCTGATGAGCCCTGCGAGGACGGACAACAGGGGCAGAAGGAGGAGGGGCGGGATGCAGGGTGCTGGTTGTAGTGCTGAATGCGGTGTTGGTGCTTTTCGGGGGTGTCCTGTCTTCTGGTTTGCAGGAGGATGAGCTGGAGCCGTCTTGGCTTGAGCAGGACAACGGGCTGGACACAGTGCTCTTCAGGGTTTGCAGGCGCAGAGCTTTGGGTTTTACTGAAAGACGAAACAATGGGACAGATGTTAGTGGGATGGGACTTTATGTTTTTAAAGTTATAGAAAGCACCGTGAAATGATAATGAGATACGATTATGCAGGACTTTACATGCAGATCTGCTTGAAACCGAACCCTATTACTTGCTACTCCTCCTCGGCAAAAGCATTAAGGACTCTTTTGACATTTTAGAAGATATATGCTTATTACATTTCTTGCATTGCAGTAAGATGAGGGGATAAAAGCTACTGAGGGAATATGAATAAGTAATGTGAAGCTGCAGCCAGGAGATGCACGCAGACTGGAAACAGATAAACCCATGGCTCTGTCCAAAGGAGAACCAGAATCCAGTTTTTGTTCATATTTAACAAACAAAAACTTGCCAATCAGTGAGCTTGAAAAGTGTTGATGGCAACTTTTAGAACCAGACAAGCTGTTTTGCCTGTTTCTTTATGCTAAGCTAACTAGCTAAAGGCATACACTGGCTGTAGCTTCACCTTTAAGGGACATGAGAGTTGTATCAATATGCATATTTACCAAAATGTCAAACTACTCCTTTAATAAGCATCATGTTCCTGTTACTACATCCAATGACTTATTCCCACCTTGTGATGTCTGCCGTCTGTTCGTTAATTCCTGAGGTCCACTCAGTGCCGTGCGGTTGATTCCCTTGGTCTCCTGGTTTCTGGACGGAACACTGACAGAAAGGGGGCGGGGCTGACCGGTGGGTGCATGGACTGCTTTTGTCGTCCTGCCGGTGTTTCTGCGATGCTCTTTACTGGTTGGCTGCTTGGAGCCGATCCTGTCCAGTATGCCTTTGGCTTTTGCCCTGGCCAGCACGTCCTGCGGTGCTTCCTTGACCACCGGCTCGGGCTGTTACAAGACATGTTCAAATAACTGGTACGTGGTGAACATGGTATAATAACTGTTAGGGGGTTATGAATGTAAATATTGTACTGAAGCATGTGGCAGCCTTCCAGCTGTGAGACAACTTCACTTATCAACAGCTTGCACAGACACAGATTCAAATGTGAGAAAATACTCCATTATTATTGCAAATTAAAAATGTGTTGGCACCACATGTATGCAAATGCTATCTGCTTTAAAACTCACTGGATCATCAGGGTGTAGGGCTAAAATAATAAAAATAAAAAATCCAGGACAAGAGTTTATTTCCATTTTAATTCATTTCCAGGTTGTTTCATTGACTGGACAAGTACTCTCTAAATTTCTAGGTTTTCCAGGATGAGTGGAAATCCTGATCCACATTATTTGAATGTTAAGGAAAATCATATTATTCATATTTAATAGAGATACCAACATATTCATTTGAGGACAGGATAGGATGAGGGGACAGTGGAGAGAGGACAGCCACCATGTCCTTGCTGCTGGCGGCAGGGTCACCTGCTGTCTCAGCACCAGCCCACAGCAGCCACTGCTCCCCTCGATGTCTGAATTATTCACAAGTGCAGTGTACACAGCAGGGACCAGCAGCTCCTGTGGATTTATGTGTGTCTTTTGTGTTTTTGTGTTTGCCTGCACATTTTATGACAAACAACTTATATGTTTGTATAGGCAATCTGTAACTCCGTGTACACAGGTGCATCTGCATATATGAAATGTGTCTTTGAATTCAAGGAGTGTGTATTTTACGTGGTGTGTGCACGTAGGTTTGTCGGCTCACTCTGGCACACACAGGTAAACATGTTTCAAAAGCACCACTGTAATGCAGTCTTTGGTGGATGCCTTGAACTTCATTGATGCTTACTCATACAGACAGGGGACGCTGAATTATTCAACAGGCGCACTCCGTTTCCTCCCTTTCTCCACTCCACCCTTGTATATCTTGCTCCCTCTCCATCTCCACTAACCAACGATGCCATACTTTGTAAATCTTTCATTTCCTACGACACTCTGCCAAACTAATCCGTCACACCGTACCCCATCGCAAACCCATTCTTGTTTCAGCTTGTCTAAAATCATTAGGCCCGATATATCTTGGCAACTTTATTCAATTTTTAGAAAATCTGCTTAACCAATGAAAAAATGACTTGAACGCCACTGGAGCGTCTTTATTGTGCCCAGCTGTTCTTGTATCGAAGGCTCATAAAGACACGCGCCGCTCCGACAGTCGATGGAGGCCAGACAGCATTCAAACACTTATATAATTGCTATTTTTATGGCACCTTTCACAGTGCCACAATAACTTTTGATTAGCTTAGTTTATTGGAGGTAAGAAGAAAAAAAAATAACTGTTTGAGGCGCCATTACAGCAGTTTGATTGTCTTTTCATTCCTGTCTGTGGAGGTATAAAACCTGATGAATGGCCAGAGACAAACAGACACATGCAGCGAGTGGGAGCTCCGACACACCCAGTGGGGGCAAGATGGCTTAATAACCCTGCACAGGTTTCCTAATGGGAGGGAGAACGTCGTAAAGATGGCTACGTTGTTGTGGATTATGGGGGACGTGGGGAAGCCCGGCCACATGGACCAGATGATGAGATTCGCTGAAGCACATTTACCAACCCTGTAGATCTTCATCTAGACTCATGGCCTGTAACAGTCTACTGTGAGTAATGAGAGAGGGAGAGACAGAGAGAGGAAGGTTAAAGTGGAGTCGAGATGAAACGAGTTTGGCTGAAAAGGAGGACTGAGAGAGAGAGAGCGATGAAAGCCTTTAACTAGACAACACTGGAGTCAAAGACAGTGTGCGTCCCAATTATCAGCGTTGGATCTGAAGGCTCCTCTCAGACACTGACATTTCTGGATCTGCTGCAACAAGGACTGGCTGCTGTATCTAATATTCACGTGTAATTTCCTAAACACCTCCGCTGACATAAACACAAACAAATGAGGCCGACATCTAGATCTTTAGCTGCATGCTTTCAATCTCTCTCTCTCTCTCTTGCTCCTCCCATCCCCTCATCCTTCCTAACTTGGCTTCTTTCTATTTCTAAATTTGACCCAGATAACGTTCTCCTCTATCCTCTCAGATTCCTACTAGATTTCAGTTTTCATTCACACTGGTCCCACAACCTTCTTCTCAGCTGAAACACCTCCACCTCCTCTTATTTTTTTTCCTTCTCAAGGGTTTGACCAAGTTCCCGTCACAGTCTGTGATGCTCACTTTCACCAGATGTAAACGTCAGTGTGTACCAATCTAAGGTTTCTACTTCTGCACTTGCCTCAGTTACCCAGTGAATACTTTTTCTTTTTGACCGATAGCATATCTGCCTCACAAAAATTGCCTCACAGTTCACCAATTAAACTTATTTCACCTTGTATCTGTTTTCTGTTCGTGTGAGAGCCAACTCTTTGATTCTCAGAAGCGAGCGTGTGAAGGACATGAGCGTTTATGTCCCAGCAGACATAAATAAATGATCAGTCAGTGTTTCAACTAAGAGTATACTGTGTGAGAGTGAGAAACTATACTCACATTCACTATCTTCTCTCTGCACACAGCGCTTTGTAAGCTCAACAGTCAACAGTCAACTGAATAACACCCTGGTATCACACTGGTTAAGCCCTCGGCTGGGTCCAGCGCTAGTGTCAGAACATTGCTGCCGCTGGAGAGCAGGCAGTTTTCCAGGGCCGGATGCTTAATGAGCTAAATTTGTCCCTGCTTGTCTCTTTGGCTGCACTCACAGAAAGCAGCAGCAGCAGCAGTGGACTGAAGGTTTTTGAGGATTTTTAAATCAACAAAAAATTCTGTTTAAAAAGGAAAAACATCTTGTAGACCTCCGACATCATGTAGATTCATAATTAGTGCATTTTTTTTTTGTAAAAACCCGGAGGCCAATGGAGAAACAGCATCTTAGAAATTGTCACATTGGCACACGCTACATAATGTGAAGCTCAGCTGGGGAGTTCCTTTCTTGTGGTCACTACTTAAAACCCTAAATCGACCATTTTATCTGTGTTAACAACGGTTAACAACGTCTGTGGGGTTTCTTTTTGACTTGGTGATGTTTACCTCTCTGGTGAGAAGAGCCAGGAAGCAGCCGTTACTCTGATCTGAGACCTCCAGCGTGAAGAAGGGATCTTTCTTCTCTGGACTGTCTGGATTGTCAGGAGAGCTGAACGGGGTTGGACTGAGTCTGGATCAAACACACACAAACACATTCAACTGTATGAAACTACACACGGGAACAGCCGCTCCAAATACAAAAATGGACACATAAACTAAGACAATGCATTAGAGCTGAGACTAATAATTATTTCTGTTACTGATTAACATTTGGATGATTATTTAATTATGTGTTTAATTATGTTGTCATGTCTGTAAATGTGGTTTTTGATCCACAATTAAAATAACGAATCTCAGCATCAAACTATGACATTAAAGAAGATAGATCCTGCAATATATGGCACCTTTGCTTTACAAATGACTTACAGATAATTTTGTGTAGATTTTTTTCAGTTGAATAATGCACATGAGCACTGTTTGTCTATTTTTAGCCACTGGGGTTCATAGCAGCAACAATACTTGTGTGTTATTAATGCTCGCCTGAGGCAGCACACCAGGCAAGCTCACTGCAGAGTAGTCAGTATATTCAAGTCTACAGGAATGGCTGACTTGAACAGGTCTGAAGTTTTTCAAACCACACCAACACACAAAGAAAAATGAAGAAAGTATGTTTATGTGAAGGCCACCTGTCGGAAAAATAAATGTCTGCCCTTTTCACAGCATTTACAGACTTAACGTGACACCTTTGATTATACTTTCACAGAATCTCCTGCTGCACCAGACTCGGGTGTGCTGAGACTTTGACAGAAGCCTGTCTAAAAGGAGACAGACAAACAACTCAGCAGGCTGACTGACAGCCAGGCAAACAGACTGAGAAAGACAAAGAAAGAGACGGATACACAGAGTGCATCAGGGCGCAGCGGTGGAGAGGCTGACCTGAAGTTTACTTGTTTTGGTTTCCCCGACTGCTCAGAGTGGGCCTTGGCTTCTTCGAGGGCTCCTCTCACCACCCCCTCATTTTCCACTGGGTATGAAGAACAGGTAGAGTATACCACTGCTAAAACGTTGCGGACTGCATACAAACATATTGCACTTCAATGTTGGAATCAGAAAACATGTGACATGATATAATACATACAAATAGAGCTGTCACCACACCATGAAACAACAAACTCATTTCATTTCCGATCAAACCATGAGGAACAAATAAGCTTGCACACAATCAGTTATAAAGTGTCTTCCTCTCATTTCATGACATTTAACTTTGCATATTCAAACTGAGCTCCTTCCCTTTGAAGGAATGGGAAGATTAGATATCAATTTCTGCTGTTTACGTCCATACACTGCTAATTATTATTCAACTGCTGCTAGCTTGTTGATTTGTGAGGCTGTAGATTTGTGAGACTGTCGGCCGTTTGATTTCCTTTATTTGATTTCTCTCTTGCTCAGTAATTACAGTTCAGACAGAAACATTAAACACCGAGCTGATAACAAATAAAACAAATCAAATGTGGCAGATCGGCTCCAAACAAATGTGAAATATCGCTTGTCAGGAGGAGGGACTGAGTCGATAAAGGGATTTGTCATTCAGGTGTCCTGCTGCACAACACACACCCACCTCACAGCTGGGAAATTAAGGGCTATGGAGGTGTCTCTTTGTGTGTGTATGTGTGTGTGTGTGTGTGTGTGTGTGTGTAAAACCATCGACTCAACCAAGCCACAAGTACTCGATACACACCCGCCATTAATTAACAGTCCTATTGGAAAGTATCTACACAAGCAAAAATGTAGAGAGGCCCAATCGATGACAGTGCAATTTGAATGTGCTGGATTTCATTGCTCTGAACAGAGAGTCTCCACCTGCTTGATGAACATGAACCTGACCAACACACAGTGAGAGAAGCACAGAACAACAAAAGACCGACTGGAGCTAATGATTGTGGCTCGTGGACTCTGATTAACAAGCCACTGACTGGAATGAAATAAAATATCTCGAATACAAATGAGCAGGAAGGCTGTGAACAATAACATCTGTGATACAATAGAATAGCTCTACATGTCAGGTGACCTAACAAACTGGGTCCTTCGGTCCATTCAACATGATAAATGTAGTACAAAGCAGAAATACTAATCAGTTGTTTAAAATATGCAAGGAATGCCGCAGTAGACTGTGAAATGACCAGCGCGGAGAAACATCAGCCTCCTTAATTGAACCTCGGATGATCTCCCAGGAATACCACAGGCTTCAGACTGATGGCAAACGAGATTAGACAATTAGGAAGTATGAGCTTCTTTGTGTCACAGAGGTTAGGGGAAGCTACACGCTCGAGACATCACATGGGCTGTGTGTCTGAGTATGTGTGAGTGAGTGTGTGTGTGTGCGGGTGGTTCAACACCCACACTTCAGGGCATGACCAATATCCTCCCTCTGCTTTGCTACCAGAGCTTTGAGTTTGCTTGGGGCGATGGAGCCGTGGGACAAGTCCTGCAGCAGGTCTGTGTCTGAGAAAACAGAGAAGCATTTCAGAAGGTTGAGAAGAGTGAGCTGCATGTGAATGTGGATTTGAAGCATTGATCACTATATACCTCTATTCTCTTGTAGTATGATTTCAATGGGGTTGTTAACTGCAGACACAGAACACCTGGGAGTCAACAGGATGACTCGCACCTTCTGCAGTTGCTTGTCGGCAGCGTCCACAGACTGGAAGACCACTGGCATCATCTTCACGTCTGAGTGACATGCAGATACAGTGGAATGATAACCACATAATCAATTACACACATTTACTCAATTCAAGACAGTTCACAATGTCCAATTATACATTTTTTTGTAGATAATACATATTAGTTTTAAACAATCTGCATCCAGACAAGCATTTAGCTCCCTATCAGAAGCAATCTTCATCCAGGCTAACATAAAATCCTCCAAACAAAAAACAGCAACGGTGAAAATTAAAAGCAGGAATTAGGTTTCTTGGACTGATGACAAGGTGGATATGTTACTTATGACCACGACTGATTCCTGGAAGCGAATAAGGATGACAGCGTCATAATATCCAAAGATCTCAGTTTCTGCCTTACCACACTAAATCGCAGTTTTCATTCTAAAACTGTGCCTGCAGCATTTCCAAAGTTTCCATAGGTGTTTGAAAACTTCAAAGTAGTGTGGACGTCAGGCCTAAACAAAATCAGAGTGATGCGATTTAAAACTAAAAAGGTATTAGAGTGGATGGAGCCTCCGCCTACTTTTGCATCCCATGGCGGAGACGATCTGCTGCAGATCCTCCCTCTGAGCGTCGGTGCAATCGCTGACACAAACATAGACTGTTGGCTGGTTGTTGCTGTTGTTGGCTTTGTGTTTCTCAGCAATAAGGGAAGCAGTGTGGGACACGGTGAGACCGGAGAAGCAGCCGGCCATGAGAACATCCCCTTCCTCTGGTAACACGGAGCACGCTGCATTTGGGCCCAGGCAGCAGGACATATCCTACAGACACATTAAGTAAGAGCATAAGGTTGGAAGAAGAGACCAACAGATTTCAACCTAAGACTTCAAGATCCAGGTTTTCAGCAACACTCTGGAAACTAATGAGAAACAAACTGAGATAAGAGGAAGTAGGAAGAAGAGTTCCACTGTGAGAGTGGTAAATAGAACTGAGGTGGAAATAGATGAGAGAGGAGCAGCTATTTAAATGCAGGTGCTGATGGGAGGCAAGCGGAGATATAGGAGAGGTAGAAAAGGAGTGAGAATAAGAGAGCAGTCACATTACAAAAGAGATGTCCTTCAATCAGACGTCCTCTAGAAATAATCCTGAACGTGTCCCTGTGGAGACACAGGGTCGGGTCGAGTTTCTGTAGTTATCGCCCAGATCACAAAGTTTGTCAGGAAAGACAAACCAGGGAGGATGGAGAGAAGAACAATGACATTTAGAAAGAGCAGGAGAGAGATAGTGTGATGGAAACCCATAAAATCCAGAGAGAGGAGCAGTGGAGAAACGGGGAGGTGATGAATTAGGCCGTGGTTCTGAATATTTGATTGAATTTGGCTGCAAAATCGGATTTAATTGTGTTGCGGTGCTGTGTGCTGCCTACGATTTGTTCGGCAGCTTGACTTTAATGGAGTAGAAATTAAATGATTAAACCTATCACCCGCTCCTACACGGGGGAATTCTTTATGGCTCAAGGTGAAGTATGGCCAGATGAGAGGAAGTGATGTGAAATATTTGTATCTCAGCAAACTAATCTTAGTTGGCATAAAGGACAAAAGTCTTATAAGCAATTTGAGCAAGTCGATTACTGCAGTGAAATCGTAAATATCAGGGACAGGGATGGATGGGGCGGATTATTCAAACCCATATTTAAGTTTGTCAGACACCTCCTCTCTCCGTGCAGCTTGTACCTGGATGACGAGTTTGTGGTGGCGAAGCAGCTCGGTGGAATACAGCCGAGGTCTCAGCTGAGCAGGGAATACCAGCCCATCGGCACAGTGGGGATCCCTGCAGAAGGTCTGGCCCTCCAGCCGTCCGATCGACTTCACCTGCGAGAGGCCTAAACTCTCCAGCTCAGTTCGGACCTCGTCAAGACTAGAAGCCGAAGAGAGGAAGTGAGAAGAGATCAGATTATTTGATATTTCATTATGATGACTGAATGAGAAAAAGAATGTTAGAGTTGGGAGAAAGAACATGACTAATCATAGATAATAACTGTGTAGAATCGCTATGTGGCCTTTTAAAATACTTTAATAGTAATATTGCAGTAAAAACCGTTAAGATGCACACTTCTATTCTATTCCTATTTTCTCTCTCTCTCTCACACACACACACACACACACACACACACACACACACACACACACACACACACACACACACACACACACACACACACACACACACACACACACACACACACACACACACACACACACAGCACTCATCCCAATAGGTGACCTTTACAGTCCCAGAGCTCGCTGAGGGTTGTTGCTGATTGAATCTGTCCACAGCAGCAGGATTTACACCTAACCGAATCAGCCTGTGCAAGAACTCACATTAGCACACAAACACAGCGACATACAGAGACACGCACACACACACACAGACACGCACACACACACACACACACACACACACAAGTATACTCTGGTGGTTTAATTGGATGTCAGTTGGGCACCTAGCCCATAAAACATTGGGGTGCAGCCCAAGTTTAAGGTCTGCGTGTGAATGTAGGTGGAGGTATTCTTCCCCTGCAGCACATTCCTGTGTTTATGTACAGGTATGTACGTAATGTACTTCTGAGGGGGTGAATGGGTACTCAGTGGGGTTTTGTGTATGGGGGGAGGGGGGGGGGGGGGGTATTACAGTGTGTACAGTCTGTTCGTTTTCAGCTGACCTGGTCTTCAGCGTGTTGACCCATGTATAAAGTGGAAGGCTGCTTGATCTCTGCTGCTTCATCTTCACGCTCTCCGGAAGGTAACACTCAATGGACAAGAGATTAAGTTTGATCCTGCATCGGGCAAGAGAGGCGGCCAGCTTGGTTTTCAACCTACGTCCAACAAATACACAATTAATTTCGTTCTCAGTTTGTCAAACATTTTATAATTTCAAGCTTGAATTCTTTCTTCTTTCATCTTGTGCTTCTATTTTTTTTTTACTTTCCTCACCTGAGGAGGTAGTTCTCGACTTCTCTTACTTCCTGTATGACCTCCTCCTCCCTCTGTTGTTCTCGTGGGAGGAACTTCCTGTCCTGGAAGTCGAACAGCATGACGGCAACGAGGCCCATCTGATCATCTGGCTGGAGCAGAGGTACAAAACTTACAGTTTAATTGCTGACTTCTGTTTTAATGAGACAACATTGGTAAAATGACTGCACGCCTAATAGAAGAATGTGTAATTTTCAATAACAAGGCTGAAGATCAAGCCTTTATTTATTCAGCGGTTACATCTACAAAGTCAGATGCACATGCTGCAGATATTTAAATGTGCCTAAATCCGACACACACCGATATTTGATAATAGCGTGCTGGAGAGAGCTGTGTTTTGGTAACCTAATGAGGAGTACAGTGCAGTGATGGTATTTATTGTTTTGACTTAGAGGCTAAATTATTCATTTTTCATAAACTAACGTACGCGCATAGAAGCTCAAGGGTGTCCTGTCATGACCCCACCCCTGCTACCTTATTAAACATAGGAGGAGTTCTGTCTCTCCTCCGTTACAATTATTTCTCTCCTTCAGCTCTCGACCTCTCTCTCTCTCCTTCTTTCCAAGTTCATGCTTCCATATCTCTCTCCACCTCTCTGTCCCTGAGGGTGGGAGGGCACCAGCTGAATTTGTGGCAGATGGTGTTCCACAGCAGCAACAGCTTGCCGCATCCTCACGTCCGAGAGGCATGAACACTACAAGGGTTTCAGTTGCAGCTCAGGAATTAGTCGGCGCTTATTATTCATTCCAGAGGCTCCGAATTTTCATTTTTGGAAGGGCTGGTTTCTGAAACAGGTTGTGGCACTCCCCTCCCCCCCCCCCCCCCCTGTTTGCCCTTTACCGTGGTTAAACCCTTGCCTGTGAGAAAATTCCCTCTCGAAGATTTGCCTGGCAACAGCGTCCCATTGAGGGGAAACTTTCCCACAAGAAACACTGCAGCTCTGATGTAATTTTAGATTCCAATCCAAGGCAAGAAAAATTTACTTTGACGCATTTGCACACATTTTTCACTTTTATAACATGACCATAAAGATTTCAAAATAAAGTTCAATGAATCACTGCAGCCAATGGCAACATTTAATTAGGTATTATGAGACAGGGGAGTTTTATAAATAAAGATAGGCAACTGGAATTCATAGTATAAATATGGAGGACAGATAGAGAGGATCACAGTAATCATTATTATTGCAGTATTGTTAAAATGTGCTGTTTTATAAGTTTTATATTTAAATAACACATTTGATATAAATACAACATGCAACACACCGAAAATGTGTTGCTTGCTGCGCCTGCGTCTTAGAAACCTGCTAACTTGACGGTATCGACCAACTCATCAAGGTAAAAAAGTAATTAAAGGTTAAATGGTACAACTAACCATCAGGAATTTTCAAGAGGACTCTGGATGTAGATTTCTGCATTAGATGAGATCTATTTCATGTTAAATGTGCCACTGAACCTCATGTGTCTGCCTCTTCAGATACCACATTGTCTCTCCATTTCCACATCCTCCATTGAGGCTTAATTTTCTCTCTCCAACATTGTGATCAAATCTGCCTCGGGCTCTTTCAGCATGCATCTTCATTTTTCATTCCGCCCATTTTTTTCCCAGTGAGGGTGTATCCACCTATTTCCAGCCCTCCTCTTTCTCCCCGCTCTATCAAGGTTGAACTTTATAGGAGGCAGCAGTGTAAAACATTGTGAGCGCAGGTTTCTAAAGACCGTCTCATTGTGTCTGGTCTTTATTATCTCACTGGAGGGATGCAGAGTAACGACCTGCCACCTACACATAGGGAGACACATTCATTTTACCCAGGGTCATATTTCACGAGTCTACACAGTATCTGCGCATGTGGGTGTTTGCTTTACAAACACACATGTGTATTAATGTGCCTGTATATGTTCACGTCCTCACTGAAGTAGATGTAAGTTGTCTGCAATCTGTCCACTCCGTGACTGCTCTGTTTTCCGTTTACACATTCACTACCTCGGGCTTTCATCACTCCTCTCCTCCACAAGCTGCACACGGACCAGCTCTTTGCATGTTTTATCACCATCCAGGCTGCTGGAGACGCAGCAACAGCAGCCCACAGATTTTTTTATGAGGAATGCTAAAAGTAGGGCGGGTACATGCCGATCTCCTCCAGAGGATACCTCTCTGTTTAGAGTAGCTGGGCTCTCTTCTGCTGTCTAACAGCTGTGTTGGGAATCGTCCTTTTTACAACTATAGTGTAGCATAGCCTTAGTATAATTTATAACAACAAGCACACTGGTTCTAGGAGAGATTTTGTGTGGTCACCGTGGAGATACCATGTCCAAACACGCTGGCCCTGGTCTGGCATTTTGATTTCATCACTAATTAATGGGATGTTTTGTTTGAGGAGGGCAATAATGGAAAAGACAAATCCGGGCACATTCTGCCACACAGCACCCATGTGCTACTCCTCAAAGAGTGATTGCTATTGATTGGGGTAGAGAATATAAAAGCCCCAAGGTGCTGATAGGAGTTTATCAGTGTAATATGTCAAAGACTACATGTACTGATAGAGGTCTTGAGAACAGAAGAAACAGCAGGACATCGATACAGAAGATAACTGACTGAGGCAGGAAAACAGCTTGAAAGTATGGTAGAATGTAAATATATATACGCAAAGAAACTTCTTAATAAACAATAGATTTCTCCTTGATCTTTGGCAAAAGATGGAAAAAAAGACATCATGTGCCTGTGTCACATACACCACATGATCGAAAATGTTCACTCTACATTTACATGCACTGTGTATAAAGATGGACACCGTGTCTCCATGTCCTCCCACTACCCAGAAGTGAAGCCACAATATCTCTGATACAAACGCTGCCATCTTACAAATTTGGAGCCAGAGTCTGCACAGTAGCAATCTGGGAATTTTGACACTTTGGTTCACTTTTGGGGAGCAGTCATGTCGTCAATCTTTTCGTTCATCTTTCTCTGCAGTCTCTGTTTTAGAAAAATACCACTCCTATGGAACTCACGTACTATTAGCTGAGTGAGGTGAAAGCAGCTGTCAATCATGATGTCCTCCAGCAGTTCTTGATCTGTGCAGAGACAAAGTAAAGCAAGATTAGGTAGAAGGACGGCAACACAGGATCCCATTACTAATTATGCATCGGAGCATTCATCGTGCATATTAGTTCCATCTTTTAAATCAGTGTCTAATTATCCCCAGAAACCGATCCCTACTCCTTCATTTGGGGCAGTAGATAGAGGCACAATAAATTACCTACGATCCATTAACTGGTAAACTATATGCTACAAAAGACAAATCAACATCTAATGATGAGAACGTGTCTAGAAGAGGGAAAAGAGATTAAGAGAGGCTCCTAGAGGCACCCCAAATGATTGTGATTTAATTTGAAAAGATAATTCAATTAGATGGGGGGGGGGGTAGGGTAATTTCCCATGATTAAATGCTTATTTGGTGCTTAATTAGACTTAATCTGATTCTTCATTTGCTTCATTTCTTTCATTTATTGTGTCTGTGGTGAGTGTCTGTGTGAAATCGGCTAATGAATTAATGACATCTGAAATAATAGACAGGTTACAACTAAATAGGATCTGAAAAAAACAAATGCATGGAGCGGGGCATTTAGTTTATTCCAGACTAGATTTTGTATGACTTTCATTATTTTCATTACACTTTACTTGGATATGATGTGGTGGCTTGGACAGTCTTATTTGAGAGAGTTGTCCACTAACCAGGAGGTTGGTGGATCGATCACCATCAGTCCAGATGTCCAAGTGTCCTTGAGCAAGACACTGGACCCTGAATTCTGTGTGCTATATGTGGGTGATAGAAAAGCATGACATATAGAGGTGCCGTGTGTGTGTGTGTGAATGATTATGTGAAGCAATTTGAGTGGTCGTTAAGGCTATAAACGCAGTCCATTTACAAAGTCGTTTCCATCAATAAAAGAATACGCTATACAAAATGGGTATGTGAGTGTGACTGCTCTCGGAGTGGGCCGAGCTGTGCTGATCAGTGCAGGGCTGGCTGAGCAGGATAAACTGGGAATGTAGCTGCAAACGTTTATTTTGATTAACATTTTGGTTCTTGCTGATGCTGAACCCGCGTTTACCTTCGCCTCCCAACAAATCGGGCTTCGTGAGATGATATGAAGCTACGCTGCATTTCGGTCAGGAAGTCTTCAGGTGCATGCTGAGTTCCCACTATCTCCAGGCTCCATTATCTCACTCTACCTTTTCATCCAATCACAACCTGACTTATCATCATCACCACCAGTTTCTAGGCTTCGGAGGGAAAGGCTCTTTCACTTCCGAAGCACCCAATCCATAAAACTGCTTCCATGTTGTTCTATGTTTTATTTCATTCTAATATACTCATTATCATTAGTCTCTCCTGATTGAACTGTGCTTAGACAGACATAGTGTTTGCTGGTGAATAGTCTGCGTCACATTTACCCTGAGAAAACCTGGGGTAAAATCCTATCACCGCTATTTGTTTCGCTGCCACCAATAGAGAACTGTATAACACTGTCAGGCTCGACAATTAAACTTTGCCTGACCTTCTTTATCAGCAGTCTGAAAAAAGCTAAACTGTAAACTGGTGAGAGCTGCCTATGTGTGGGCTAATGGTGTTGTTTCAACCCCCTGGCTGTCATATCATGAAAGCACCAACTGTCCGCTGTAGCCAACAGGAAGCTTTCTCCCAGAAATATACACAAAAACACAAAGAGACTTATCACGTGCACTCCCATCTGCTAACAGCAGGATCTCCATTTAAATGTGAGGGAGATGGAGGGACAGTCACACTATCCAGTTTATCGTGTTAGGATTGAAGAACAGCTGCTTCCAAAGCCACTCTGCAGGCACAGTGTTTGCTCTTCACATAGTGGAAATGTGCAAAAAGGATAAACCGTAATATGGAGTGAGGCTGGAATTCACCTCTTTATGTCACAGAAGAAGAAATACATGGTTGAAACAAATGTCACCAGTTTCAAATTTTGAGCATGTTAAAGCTCTCAAAAAGCAGATTCATTTGCCTGAAAACATAAATAATAATAATAATAATCCTTACAATTTCAATAGGGTCTCACTGTCTGTTCGGTGCTCAGGCCCTAATAGGCATGTATGTGTTTGTTTAAGCCTAACACCCATAGTTTTAACATCACTGTGCACTGTGCCCACTCAAACTTGGCCGACTCACCTCCTGAGAAGCAAATGGGAGGTAATCCCAGGACACAACCCATTCACTGAGACGCCATGGAAACCACAGACAATGCTGTTAACTTTTAACAATGTCGCAAATCACGGCAGACTGTACTCTGGGTACCGGTCACATGAACACCGGCTAAATTGAATGTAGAGCTACACAAGCACATCTGCATCCAGGTATGTGCACAAACATACACACAGGCAGCCAGTAACACAAATGAAGGGTTGTACGTAATAGAGCTTATCTTTAATTGCAGAAACAATGGCAGATCATCAGCACTGCTCCAATTTATAGCTGATGTAGGTCAATGAGGTTTCCAATAGTGGCCATTACTGCAGAGGGTCCTAAAGATAAGCCCCGCAGAGATAACCACTCACTGCACACAATGCAGAAAAGACCCAAGTGGGGGCCTTGATGGTTGGGTCTATAGAGGTCAGTCTTCCGCCTGCTGTAAATCACACACAGCAGGTTGAGTAAAACTCAGACAAAATTCAGCAATAGATCACATACAGTAGACGTCTTTACAGCGCAGACACAGAGTCGGATTCTACCTGCGGGACAAGACATACGCTCTCATCAGAGCTCCCGATTTTACAAGTTGACATGAATCAATCGAAACATGAAATCAGTTCCAAGCAGGCAGGAGGCACCAGTTATCACAGGGCTTGTGTTGGGGTCGTGTTTTCCTGTGGCTTCCATCCAGGTGTTAGGCAACAAACAGTGACTGATGGTGACTGTGGTCAACAAATCCTTAGTGCAAGAGCCAGACCTGAATGCACGTCTTTGTCCCACAATGTTTCACATCAGTGCACCAGATTGCACATTAATCTCATAGAGGATGGACCAAAAAAGTTACACAACTGCTAAATAGCTAAGTAATTTTACATATGACGCAGCTTCACTGTTTTAGATCTGCTCTGACTGTGTTCAAGGTCAACAAAGATGATCTTCCTCTCTCCAACGCTCTAAGTTTAGCCGCATACAAAGCGGTGCAAAGAACCATGGAGTCACACAGAGAGAACACAGCAGCCACAGTCATCTGACAAGGGCGTCTAACAGCCCAGTTGGACAGTACAGACAATGAGGCAGAAATACTCAGAGGAGCAGCCAGTGGAAAGAAAGAGGGGAAGCTGGAGAGGAAGAGGGGAAGAGGGGAAGAGGAGGGGAAGAGGAGGGGAAGAGGAGGGGGAGGCTCTCATGGCTACAGCGACAAGGTCAACTATTTTCTACCAGTAAAAACTCTCACCAAAATGACTTTACATATCCGAACATATATATCAAGCAGAGAGAACAGTGAGGACATGGCATGACCGTTTTTTAAATAAATGAAACCTTGACAACCTACTGTAGCTGTCTCTAGTTCAGTGAACGAGCAGAAAGTTATTCAGATGTGAAGAGGATTTTTTTCAAAGAGATGGTGGAGGTCAAAGAAACAGAAAAGCCCCGAAGAAAGAAGATAAAGAGAGAGAGTAAAGTTTAGGAAAAAGGCAAAGAAGAGAAAAGACGACAGAAAGGACTCGACTGCTGATATTTGTCATTTTAGCGACTTCAGCCTCATCTTTGTTTATCAAATGTCAAATCTACGCAACTTCCTCACCAAGTCTCAATCCATATTTATTTAAGTGAGTGAAAATCACAGCAGCAGACAAGTCAGTGTCCTCAGCCACCGACACGGAGCTTATACTGAGTGACTTTTTTGTTTGGGGCAGATAAGAGTTATAATCACAAGATCAATACCAGAACTCATTGGCATTTTGCTCCGTGCATTTTTCTGCTGCTGAGGCATTTTCTGCTTCAGGTTACAACTGACCTCAGCTCAATTTTGGATCAGTCATTGCTAAGGCACTGCACGGACACTGCGTCTTGGGGTGTGTCTATGTGTGTGTGTGTGTGTGTGTGTGTGTGTGTGTGTGTGTGCATGTAGCTGCCAGCACGGGTGTATGTCACTAGCAAATCAATTTCTGCACCAAAAGTCGCACTGCTCGTAGGAGGAGGAAGAGGAGCGATTAACATTGGCTTCCAGGCTGTGCCATTTCATCTGCACCCAATGTCACCGCACATTGTGAACACTACAGAATCCCACATGTGACCAAAAGTACTGACTGCCCGTGATGGAGGCAAGTTTCAGGAGAAATCAGCACATGCTGCTTGTTCTGTGTTAACATGGATGTACTCAGATATCTACCTCCAGCCGGGGGGGTCGTGTTTTCATCTGCGATACTCTGTTAGTTCACATTAATCTTGGTGCGGACCTGGAGAGGGGGGCAGATCCAGGGATTTTTTTTTCACTTTCTATAACATTGCGAGAGAGTGAGTTTTTTTACCATTTCCATTGATTTGACACAGAATAGTTCATAAATCTTGTAAAAAAATTAAGTATATTTAGGGACAAGTATCTATGAGTGTGTGCATCTGTAATTTGGTGCAGATCCAAGTAAAAATCTGTACAAAACTACAGTGCCATTCTAGTTTTGTACTGAATCACTGACTCAGCCTCACCTGAACACGGCAAATAGCATTTAATTAATCCATCCTTTGTGATTACCATGGTCTATATCATAAACTACTAAATGAAAGAAACGTTGATTTGTTTATTATCCTGAATTATACCCACTGTCCTCTAAGCTCCTCATTCCCTTAAGTTATCTTAAATGTATAATCCTTACACTACAGAAGAACCAACTCCACAAATGTCAGGCTTGAGGGAGAGGAAAAGCAGAGGAACTGAACCAACAGCACTGATAAAATGGAGGAATATTTGTCTTTGAAATAAGCTCTGAACAAAAGAAGGGGATTAAAGTTAACAAGTAGTGCAGTGTGCTATAATTATTCTAAGCTCAGGGAGCCCATTTTTCCCTTTGAGTAGAGCTCAAGCTCACGCTCTTGTGCAAATTAATTTGTTATCAAGTGCCTCAGTCCAAGCAAATTCCTCATCCTGGCTAGAGCACCCTGACATCCTCTTGTAGGAAGAAATAAAAGGTGATGGATGATGACAATGTCCCGGTAATGAGATCTCTTAGTGTTCTCTTGATATCCGCAGCAATCTAGTTGATTCGAGCTGCTGATGTAAAGTGCAATGACCTACAGCTGTAAAACCAATATAAGGTTTAAAGATTAAATTGTGAGACATGTAGGCCCAGGGCTTATCCAAGTTTAGCGGATGGATGGTGAGAATGAACGGATCCTTCATGGCTACGAGGGGTCTCTCTGCTTCCTGACCGCTCCATCCACTAGGAACGCATCGAATCGATTCCAGGAAGCTTCCTGCACTGACGGTCGGCTCACCTCTCCTCCCTTATCACCATGGTTATTACACAGCCCTGTGACTTCCACCACCCAGACCTCTCCCAAGTCCCAGATAAGAGATTATGGCCCAAATTGATTTGTAGCATCACACAGAATCCCCCCTGGTCACTCAAGCATTTTTTTTCTCCTTCTCTCTACTCGGCTTTCATCAGTCTATTGTAGTTATATCTAATTTCATCCGTCAATTAGCTTCAGCAGAGCTATCAATTCAAATCTAAAATGCCTGCGTGCTTACCTGGATACAAATATCTTACTTGTTTTCCCTGCAGTTTAATGTACTTGAAATTAATCAAAACTGGGGCTGCTCAACACTTGTTGCATTTGTAATAAAGGTGTGGATGTGAAAAAAGGGAAGCACGAAAGAAAAGAGGGAAACGTCATAATGACACAACTGGTTCAACAAACCGAACCAACCTCAAGTGACGAACTTACATTTGAGCGTATTGAAGGCGAGTTCATAAGCAGAATGTTGCATCTCCCCATCTTTGACTTCAGGTAGAGGGATCCCTCTCTCTTTGCCATAACTCACCAGCCGCTGAGCTGCAGATTTTTCCAGGTGGTGATTCTGGAAGATGGCCGATGCCAGCAGGTAGACCCGGTCAGAGAATCCCACCTGACCTTGGCCAGGGGTCTGCAGCTCTGGAGGAACGGCAGGTACGTCACAGTGGGCCGGGGCATCCAGAGGAGCCGGGTCCTTGCTGCTTGCGATCTGGGAGTCAGCTCTTTTTGTCTTGCATGTGGAAGAACGACTGGAACGACCACTGTTTCTTTTTTTTTTCACCATCTTTTCAGAGATGTGATTTCTCTGTGACACCTGGAAAAACAAACCGTAAAATCTCTACCTTGAGGACTTAAATAATGCAGACACCTCCCCGACATTAGATAGACAGTAAGACAAATGTGTGATTTGGGGCATTGTAAATAAAACTGACTTTGTGAGATATTGTGAAGACATAATCAATTTAAATTAAATTAGGGCTGGGCAATAACACAATAAAAATAATGATCACAATATAATTTTCCTCAATAGCGATAAAACAAGTCCGATATATATCAATATATTGCTTATACTTTGTGCAGGGTGAGAGGCTATAACACGTGATTGAAGTGTTTGTCATTCTCTGCTCATAAAGGAGAATTTAAAACCACAACCTTCACTCAGGAGCAAAAATCTGCCTTTAAACTTAAATTAAATAATAATGTGACATTTATGGTGATAATTATCCACAAAGACTGATGTATGGTGTAATTTCCTGCTATATCGTCCAGCCCTAATTTAAACTTGTGGATAAATTTCATTATATACATATATAAATATCACTTTAATACTTATTACCACAGTGTAAGTGCTGGTTACAGTGAGGCACATAGCTAGCTTAGCTACACATTCTCTTCTGCTACAGGTGACGTGAGCTAAGCTAAACTAGCAACGCCCCGTTTTTCGGGATGAAATGAAAAGAAAACGAACTAAACAAAGATTCCACGTTAGAGTCCGTTAGCTTGAGAATATCCCGGTGAAACCAATCTTACCTTATCGGAGGAGTTTTGCTGTTTTCTCTCCCAGAAAAACCGAACTGTTAACCCGAGAGTTTGTTCATCTATCCTAACGTGTAACGTGTAGTTTTAAACGGAAGTTACACTAAATCTCAGCAGGTCCGTTATAAAAATGGAGGGCGTGTCCCTGGGTGTTCCTCTCATCTTTAACTCTGTTGGTTTCACACATCTGCTCTGGGACCAGTTTAGAAACATCCGTGGCTGCGCTGCCGCTTCTACACAAACTTTGTGGATGTGCCCACGTGACTGAACACTCCGGGTCAGCGTGCTCCGGTCACCGTGGCAACCGCACGGTAACATCAACGTCCTGCTCTTCACGGATCAAAGGATGAGTCGTGTGTCTGGAACAGCTTTGATTCTAACCACAAAAGTAATATATATATATATAATTGTATCAGGATTATTTAAAATGCTATTTGTGTTGATGAGGTAAGATGTGAACAGCATGTCACTGTTGTGGATGGGTTTAAAGTAATATATTTCGATTTAAAAAAGTTTTAGATTACATACTTAAATTGGTCTGAAATGTAATCGCTTGCTTAATTAACTCAACAATAACTTAAATGAATCAAAAGGGAAGGTGCATTTTATTGTTGCAGATTGTTGAGGTGGGCATTTTATGTAGAATCTTAAAATGCAAAAAAACGGTCGTAAAGAAGTGGTTATAGGCCCAAATAACAATATCTCACTTTAAAAGTTATTGGTTACAAACTGAAATTGGCCTGAAATGCAATCACTTGTGTAAAGTGCCTCTAAAATTGTCTGGTAATTGTGTGAGAATTCTCCTGTTTGTTGCATTTCTAAGAGTGAAAAATGTATTAACTGTAAGAGCCTCAGTTTTCCTTACTTGAATACATGAGTTTAATGAAAAATAGATCATCGGTCCAATGGAAACATCAGAGGATTACACTAAATGACAGGATCATGACAGTAGCTATAACAAAATAACAACATTTAAGTTCTAATTATGTATAAGTCACATATTCCCTGACATTATGTTGGAGGAACTACTTGGCTCCTTCTAACCACCACTGGTTAATACATCACAGAACATTTTCAAAGTTGATTCATTGATTCAAAGTCCAACATTTTCACTGTGGAATAGATCATTTCACTATACTTCAAAGCACTGTAAAAACAATTTGATCAATAAGATCAGAGAGAGACTGATATGCCTGTGTTCAGGACCTCTCTGACTTCCTACATACTAAATATTAAACATTTTTACTGTATAGATTAAGAGATTTTTCAAAGTAAAGTAGAATTTCTGTGTCGGCTGATTTGACCAAAAATGCATACTTGAAAAATAATTTCTTTGATTAAAACCACAAGAAGTATATATCGTTTTACCTGTGTCATTTTTATGAATACCATTTTGAAAGGATCAATTATGAGATTTTACAAAATAAGTCACACATATTTAGCTTCAAGTAGCTAATTTGTGTATACTTAAAAGTACTATATAAACACTTTGCTTAATAAGTTCAAAGAGACTTATATACCTGTGTTCAGGACCTCTCTGACTACCTACATACTGAATATCAAACATATTTACTGTATAGATTAAGAGATTATTCAAAGTAAAGTCCAACATTTTCACTGTGGAATAGATCATTTCAGGATACTTCAGCGTATTGTAAAAACACTTTGCTCAATAAGTACAGAGAGAAACGGATATGCCTGTGTTCAGGACCTCCCTGACTACCTACATATATGAATATCAACGATTTTTACTGGATATATTTGGAGATTTTTTAAGTAAAGTGCAACATTTTCACTGTTTAAAATTGTTCAAAGTAAAGTCCAACATTTTCACTGTGGAATAGATCATTTCAGGATACTTCAGAGTACTGTAAAAACACTTGGCTCAATAAGTTCCGAGAGAGACTGATATGCCTGTGTTCAGGACCTCCCTGACTTCCTATACTCAATATTAAACATTTTGACTTTATAGATTAAGAGATTTTTCAAAGTAAAGTAGAATTTCTGTGTCGGCTGATTTGACCACAGATGCGAGTGTCACTTGGCTTGTGAGATATTCTCACTTGATGTCAGATGCATCGTGCTTCGGCATGACAATCACTGTGAAGAGGAGGATTTAAAATAAAAAGATTCCTCTGCTCATTCGATCGTTCAATGCTGCAACTACATTTTCACAAATTCACTTTGTTTAATAGCTTCCATTTAAATCGTGGATTGCAGCAAACAAGACATACACCCTCTTGCCATATGATAACGTGGCATAAAAATAGCTGGTAAATCTTAATTCTCCTCTTGGTGGTGAAATTTGTGAGTGGACCATTGCAGATGATTAAAAAAAAAAAGACAGCAAGAATAACTTTTTGGTGCAAAGCTTCAACCCTGCGTTGTCACAGCTTCAAACTCTGAACTTTGAGGCATCAGCCACCAGAATGTGGGAAATCAGCGCCCTCTACTGTCAGATTGAGGTGTTGTAATGACAGATCTGGGAGAGACGTCTGAACTTTACTGCGGGGGTCATTATGAAGGCAGTTCAGGAAAATACAGCGTAGGTCACTGGTGGAAAAAAAGTTAAATATTTCAGTGCGACATTTTGTAGAAATGGAAGCAGGTAAATGAAGCTCAAGTGCCTAAAACAGGTACAGTACTTGAATGAGTTCACTTTAGTTTACTTTGCTTCTGTTAATATTAGTTTTTCTTTCGTTTGTTATTGTTCTTCATCCTCTCTCCTCATCCCATCAAACACGTACACACGTGTTCACCTGACTTTCCAAGTTCAAGGTATAGTGGTTTTCAGAGGAGGTGGGTGTCAGAGTGTGCACATTGTGCTACATAATTTAGGCTCCATATTACCTTACATCCGCCCTGGCTGCCCTACAAACCACGCTCACTCATTAGCTATTCACTGGATGATTTTTAACAGAAAAAATATCATTATGCTGATAGATTCAGATTCAGAATACTTTATTAATTCCAGAAGGGCAATTCATTTCGACAGTCTAACCAATCGGGAGTTTGCAGCTGCGCCATGTGTGGCGACCACGGGCTTCTGATGTCACGGTGGTGAATAAGACATGTGTTATCTCCACTGGTCATATTTTAACTTGACAGCAGACCCCCTTCATTTAATGGTACAAAGATGATAAAGGACCTTCACATCAGAGCAATGACTGATGGGGTTAAGGTTACATTCTCTCAATGGAGATGCTTTGTACTGTTGATGTAGCGAAGCAGGCAAAACAGATGCTACAACAACAATTCAGGAAACTGAAAATAAGAGATATGTGAAAAATCATTCGCTGTAGTGGAGGAGTGAATATATTTTCTGTAGGTTCTTGGCATTCCCTGAATATTCTGTTATAGTCTAGCACCTTTTGCTTTGTTTTCAAAGTTGGACCCAAAATTACTGTTTTTAAAAATGATGGGTTTTAATTTGTTGTGGTTTTTATTAAGGAATGCAGGCTGTGCACTGGGAAGAAACACTGAATGCAAGTCAGTTATATTTATTTTCATATCAGCATAATATATATAATTGTTTGTATTAACAAAGATTTATTTTTCTACATGAATCCTTTTATGAAATAGAGTACTGTGTCACTGCTTTGTCATGGTGCCTTGCCGATGATGAGGATGCTCATGAGGAAAACCATGATGAAGAAGATCCACATGAAGAACCGGTCCATCACCTTAGCGATCTTCTTCCATTCGGCCCCCTTTGCGCAGGTGGCCCTCTGCTCCCGGAAGCAGTTGGCGATATATTCAACATTCCGCACCAGCTTGGTGTCCACACCAGGGATGCCACTGCCATGGCTACAGAACACGCAGGGGCCAAACGTTACAGTGGGGCCTTGAGGCAGAGGCTTTTTGTCCTCGGGGCAGCAGGGCACAGTCTGGTCGCCTTTACAGCAGTCTCCTGTGGGGATTTTACCATTGGAGCCATCGTACTTCCCAGGTGCAAATCCAGAGAGGTTGCTCCTCTCGATCCTCTCGTCTCTCGTGATGTGGTGCTGAGCTTTCCCTCTGGGGTGGTGCTGTGGTTTCGGGGTCTGGGGCCTCGGGTATTTCTGATTCTGTCGGTCCTCTCTGTGACTGTGGCTCCCCGGTTTTCCGTTTGCATGAGCGTGGGAGCTGAGGTGCGGGTGAAGGATGTCATCCTGCGGCGAGTGAAAAGACGAGGAGGAAGAGGAGGTGGAGGCCGTGGCACAGTTTTCACCCACCTCATAAACACAGAAAATCTTGGACATGTAGTCAATGATAAGGACTTTTGCCCAGTGGGGGACTGGTTTGGCCTCTGCACCACAGAAGTGTATGTTCATGATGAAGATGGTGAGAGATGTGGAGGCTGTGACCATGGTCATTGTGGCAATATAGTACTTCCCTGTGTAAAAGACAAGAGGGGGGGGGGGGGGGGGGAGTACTGTTAGAACACCACTGAACAACTGAGATTTCATTATAAAGCCAAACTTAGGTCATAATTACAATGCTGATGTTCAGTACGTCTAACGTTTACTAAGTAGAACATTCGCTAATTAAAATATAACACAGATACACAGAGGCTGAGGGGAATGAGTATCTGAATCGAGGAGGTTGTGTTGTTACCCCCGTCCCTTTGTCTGTGGGTCGGTTTAGAGATTACACAAAAACTCCTGAAACAATTTGCATGAACAAGGGGAGGGGCCTGACACAAGGAAGAGCCCATTCAAATATGGTGGGGAACTGGGTCAGAGGGTTTATCCCGTTATTTGACTTTTTCTCAGTTTCCCAGGAAATAATTCATGGATCTTGATAAAAAACAAAAATGTACATGTTTAGGGAACTGGTATCTATTAGATTGAGCAATTTAGTCCACATTGATTACATTTAAGAGGACTATTGGGTCTTGACAGAGGAATGCACTCTACTGAATTTGGTTAGGTTAATTGGGGACACTAAATTGTGTGAAGGAATGAATGATTGTTTGTCTTTGTCTGTTGGCACTGCGACACGCAGGCCCCTTGTCCAAGGTGTAAACTGCCTCTCGCCCAGTGTCAGCTGGGATTGGCTCCAGCTCCCAACACAATCCTCAAAATGATAAGCGGCATAGATAATGGATGGATTTAGACACAAGTGCTCAACATATTATCAATTTGACCTGATTATGATGATATATGGAAGGCTAATAATAACCAAAGAGGATGGTGATGGAGGAAATGTCAGGGGATCATTTGAGTACATCCCCCGAATGAATGTCAAGTCTGTGCATTCATTCACCACGAGATTTCAGCCTGGACCGAAGTATCTAAGTATCTAGCAGGGATAAAAAGACAATAAAACAGATATAAAGATTTTACAGTTAGAAAGAAATCAAGACAGTTGTTTCGACAAACACATTCTTACCGATAAGCGGCACACTCTCTGATGGAGGCATGCTCTCAGCCACCATCAGCTGAAACACAGTGAGAGCCAAGAGAACCGTCACTCCGAGGGAGACCTTCTCCCCAGAGTCGGCGGGCAGGTAGAACCCCAGAGGAGCCAAGAAGGAGATGAGGAAGCAGGGGAGGAGGAGGTTGAAGATGTAGAAGGAGGAGCGGCGCTGCAGGAGCACGGTGTACGTGATGTCCGGATACGGGTCGGAGCAGCAGCCGTACATGATGACACTCTTGGTGGCCGGCATCCCGTGGCACTCCCATTCCACGTTTTCCACAAAGTCCGACAGGTCCCCGCTGTCCATGCCCATAATGATGTCTACCTGGAATTAGCATAAGCGCTGAGTGGGCGTTAAGGAGGCAAACAAGCAGCACATACTGACATTTACAAAGGAAACACAAATTCAGCAAATGCATGCAATGCCGAATGGAAGGAGTCTCAAGGCAGGTGTGTGGCTCATGTCTTTATCTGGCCTGGTCTATCACAGAGGTCATGGCCTCACCACACAGACCTGAGGGAGTCTTGGGTTTGTCCTCTGCAACATCCCGTGGTTGTGAGTGAGGGACTTTCTCCATACCTGGTTACCGTTGTACGTCCAGGAACCGAAAGTCAGGTTACATTCCTGGCTGTCGAAGGGGAAGTAGGAGACGTCCACCACACAGGAGCTCTTGGTGATGGCGGGAGCATCCCAGGTTATCTCTCCATTGTAGCGCAGTCTCACGTTGGTGTCCATCGGCCCTGAGAAGTCATCGTCAGCTCTGGAGGAGGAGAGACTTCAGTTAGAGACACCATCAAAAGGGCTGGTCGTGGCTAAGATCCAAAAGCGGATTTGCTTTGTGTCATCCTATGCTGTATGTTGTAAAATATTAGATTCACCTAAACAACAAAAAACAAACCATATGTCATATTCTGCCTTTTGCAGGAATTGGTCTTTTCAGGCAAAGACAGTCGCAATAAAATAAGGGTTTGGCAAGAATGTGTTCGTGTGTGTGTGACGTACGGGCGTACTTGTTATAGAGCACGAGGTCGGGCCTCCACACCAGGCTGCTGGGGATGTGGATGACTTCCAGTCCATCGTAGTCCTCTTTGTCCCATCGCAGATAAGCATCATACCACGTCTGCCTAATCCACAGGTAAGCAATCAGCACCTGGTTCCTCTCATCCTTCACACACACACACAGTCACACAAATGAGAAAATGCACTTGCAAATACACACACCTACCTACAGACAATGGATGCATATTAAAAGAAGCTTGAAGAGATAGATCCTTCTCATTTCTCTGTTGCTCATTAACTCTCTATGAGCGTGAGGTGCATAGATACACCTCAGATTATCACAGAAGCTGAAATCCAGACCTGTCGGTCAATATCAAATGGATGAGCAGAGCGACTGCAGGACGGGGGGGAATGGCGGAGGTGGCCTTGGTATCACTGCCAGAGAAGAAAACATAACCGCTTTGGGTAATAGGACACCGCAACAAACGCACACAAACAGACACACACATCATTTTTCTCGCCTGGCCCCTCGCGGCTGTCCTCTCAAACATGACACGCTGACATCAACAGATGACCTGGTCCACGGCAGAGATGATGCTTCCAGTGGGAAAGCTGTTTTTCTCTCCATGCTGCTGCTGACACAGCACTGAACCTGATCGGAAACCCAAGACGGCCAAGTAACAGTAGGCCCGGCCTGTACAGTAGGAGGTCTGTCTGTCATTCATACACTTATAGTATCACCATCCACAAATCTATCCCGTCTTCGCAATGACAGAAACCCAGTTTAAATTGAACACAGAGGTGTCATCTTTCTTTTCATCTCCCATTTGCATGCTCTGTGCCAAATTAATCATGTATCAAATATTCACAAATGCACCATGGTCCTTTATAACAACTTTTTGAACTTGACGGATTCATCTGCAGAGGAACTAGACTTCATTTTATAGTTGTTGATAGTCCTGCAGTCTATCATCAAGAAATATCATGTTGATAAGTGAAACCTTATTACAATATACAGTAGATATAATGAGGACTTCAGAGTTTAGTAAAGAGGATGTTGATCACTCACCATGTCTTTGATCTGAGACAGGGTGATCTGTAAGGTGACGTTGAGGGCCCTGTCCGTGTCCTCCACCGGCCGCAGGGCGCTGGAGTAATTCTCCATCAGGTCATTCAGAAGCTTGTGGGCGTAGTGACCCTGAGCTGAGTGAACCACTGCAGAGAGAAACATGGTGGTGGTCATCTGTCATTTTCAGGTTTGAGTCATCACTCGTAAGATCATTGTGTTGACTTGCAGTGACACAAACATGAAGCTCACACGATGTGAACTGGATATTCTTGTTCAGAACTTTAATTGTGCCTCTCAAATCATATATATAAAAGGAAAACTAAGATTAAACTAAATGTTGTGTTATCATATTATATGTCGTATTTTGTATCTCTACCAAGGAGATTGTGTTTTTCATGTACATGTGTTTGTTTGTTGTGGAGGGGTGGCAGATGACCTGAAGAAGAGCACATCAACTTTTGGCGCAGATCCAGGATAAAAACTTTTTTTCACTTTCTTCAACATTGTGAGATTCTGTGTTTATCAACATTTTCCCTGATTTCTCAGAAAATAATTCATGGAGCTTGATTTTAAAAAACAATACAAAAAAACATGTATATTTAGGAGACAGACAGACGGACAACAGATGACCTGGTCCACCAGAGATGATACATTCACTGGGAAAGCTGATTTTCCCAGTGAATGTATCATCTGCTGCTGACACCTGATCGGAAACCTGAGACGGCCAAGTAACAGCAGGCCCGGCCTGTACAGTAGAACGTCTGCCTGTCATTCATACACGAGGGTGTACAAGTTGGTACGGATCTGAATACTAGTCTGGATCTAGTGAATTTAAATGTGGTTTCATAAAGTATGTACGCTTTCCACTGAGTGCCATTCTAGTTTCTGAGTTACTCTATAAATCCAACTTTTTAAGCCCTGAATGTTATATAATAAAGTAAAGTTATACTTAAATATATATATATTATTTGGAAGGATGATCTTGTTGTTGTTGGACCATCTGTATGTTTTTAAAATAAGCTTTACATTAGGTTAGAAGGTGTGAATATAAATATATACATATTTACACAAATTCACACACACATGCAGGAAACACCCACACGAGGTTTGTGCGTAATTAAACCCACAACAATGCATTTAACAATCATAAACCTTGGATGAGACATGTGTATTAAAATAAAATAAAACACCACAATCTTTTCACCTGATTAACAACAACACAGGCAAGACCTGGAGTGTGACTCACCTTCAGGAAGCAGCATCGCCAGCCACATTATTGGGATCATCCTGAGCACTTCTGAACACCTCAGAGAAGAAACAAGAAGTGACTGGGACCAGAAATCCAACGGTCCTGCTCTGGGTCTCATCCCCTCACACACCTACATGGTGCCCGTTCAACCCCAATTGAACCCAGTAGCAGATAGCAGGGGAGCGTTTCCTCTGGACGTGAACGTGGGCCAGCTCCTGCTGCTTGGCAGGGGAGGAAGCATGTCTGCCGAATGAGACATGGAATAAAACTCTGGCTATCAAGTAGCAGCAGCAGACCTGGAGTAACAGGATGCCCACTAATCACCGTCTCACCACACACTGGGCTATTCACCCGTCAGTCAAAGGCCGGCTGCCAGGTGGTCTGCAAGTAAGGCCAATAACAGGAGAGGATAGGAGAGACGATGGGAACTTCACGATCAGTTACTCACTTAATCAAATACTAATACTGTAGTTGGAGTTCAACTTCAGCCAACTTGAAACCACTCAGCATGTTGGTCAAAGTTGCAAAGAAAGATCACAGGATCTTGTTTTTGTTCAATATACAGTACTAATGAATTAAATACATTGAGGGTCCATTAGGCCCAGGGACAGAAAGAGATATTCATCAATCAACATTAAAGTTACATTATTTCAGAATAACACACGAAATTTTAAATATTCATCATAGATAATTAGGTTTTTAACTAGGAACAGAGAGGAAACCATTACATGTTTTGGTGCAGATGTGGATTTAAGGGCAGATGCAGGATTTTTTGCCTACATTCTTTAAAGTAACACAATGTGACGTTCACTGAGCAACAGCGCCCTCTGCAGGCACACCTGCTGATTTATACTGTTGGGCTCCGTGTCCCAGACCTGCTACTGTAATAAATACACCAATCTTTGTTCAGAAAATCCTGTTATTTTATGTTTCCTTGCTGGATATTAAGGGATAAACGCTATGAAGCGACAGACAATCATGTGGAGGACTGTTCGGCCCTAGCGAGGGTTTACACTCCAGTGCCATTCTTCAGGATGAGTTAGAATTCGCCACTGTGACCATGTAAAATGTTATCAGTAATAAAAATGCTAAATAAAAGAGCTCATTGGGCTCCGCAGAGAAGTTGTATACATTACCCATTAAACCCCCACCCCACATCCCTCACAGAAGGTCTTTCTGCCTGTGAACTCAAACATAACCTCCCCTGTTCAAGTCCAAGAAGACTCTCCCTACCCCACTGTCTAAGTGCCCCTGAGCAAGGCACCTTACTCCCACAACATCTGCTCCCCGGGTGCCGTGCATGGCTGCCCACTGCTCTGTGTGTTCACTGTGTGTGTTGTGTCCTGCTGTGTTCACACGGATGGGTCAAAAGCATGAGGACAAATTTCTCCCATTTGCATGTAGTGTGTCTGTGCATGTGTGTGGGACAAATAAAATGAATCTTGAATCTTGAATCAGTAAAATCCTTTTTGCAGAAATGTGATGGTCAAACAGAGCCTGGTAGGAAAGCTTTATGAAATAAACAGCAGAACTCAAAAATTGTTGTTTTACACTACAAATAATAAACTGCTAAACAAAGCTATAAAACTGTTAATCTACACAAAGTGAAATTCCTTGAAGAAACTTAGTTACGCCATAATATATATATATATATATATATATATATATATATATATATATATTTTAAAAGGCCATTCCTTAGTTTTTATGTGCCTCATTTATTATAGCATTGCGGGAACAAACTGTAGCCAATGAGGTGCACTAAGGGGACATCAGTCCTATGGAGGCTTCAATACTGTAATAATGCAACAAGTTAATTTATTTTGAGTGCATTTTAATAGCACACTGATTATCTCAGGGCTGTTACTTGCTCTTTTTTTCTCCCCCCCCAAAATCTCATATTCAGCTCTCTGTTGTGCAGCCCTCTGCTCTGGTATGCTTGGAGGTGTTCCAGATATGTCAGATACACGAGAGCCATATGCCAAAGGATAGAAAATGAGTTTGTCATTAGGGGGATTTGGTAAACCTGAGGCTGGATTGGTTGTGTAGCAGGTGCAGTGCAGCACACTCACAGATCGACACGACACGCTGCTGATTAGCAGACGCACACACATCCATGTGGCAGCTTCTCTCCTGTGAGGTGCAAGCGAGCATGCTAAAAACCAACATTTAGTTTTCTGCCAGGGTGTCCTGGAGAGATTCAGCATAACACAACATGTTACCAAGCAGGCCATCTGTTACTGTACTCCTCCTGTTTACCTCAGCAAGGTTATCCAAACATTATGAGAAGCGGTCGGGCATCGCTTTCTTGGTGAGGATTTAAATGCACTTTCTACAACCAGGAACTTTAGGACAAAGCAGTGCACTACTGTAAAAGTGCAAAGTACTTGTAAAGAAAGGCAAATTCCAATATGCACAATCCATTCTGCAGTTCTTCTGCAAGCTCATTCTTCATCTAAATTGGTTTCCTTGCTCCATTTTCACTAGCGATCCAATTCCCTGTAGGTTCAATTTCAGATGGTCTTGTAAATTTAGCGCCTCGCACTACTTTTTATTCAAATGTATGCACAGCCAAACAAGCTCATAAACACATGCCGGATCCCAAACAGCATCACACACTAAAGGTCCCTCGATAGATTATGATGTGGCTGAAAGGAAACTTGGATTGACCATCAAATACTGACTGAACTGAAGGTTGTTTCTAGGTAGTTTTTGCATGATATGTAGATTTGTTGCATTTCGTTGAGGTGGGGTTGGATATTCCATCCGTCAACTATCACACAACAGAGATGTGTCTTAAAGAGGCAACACAGACAGGACAGCATGTGGATTTAATTTACACAGACTTTAATATCTTTATTTACAGATGAATCATTTGACATTTATCTGTTGCCGTAGTTTAGATGATGCAATATTTTTCGAACTCGTTTGGAACGATTCCCATCCAGACCGGTTGTGTAGGGTTCCGTTGCTGCTGAACTTGATTATTTTTCTCTGTTTGTTTAGTTTTCTCTTGGTTTTAAAAACAAGAATCCAAATGAATTCCTGTGGGAGGCGACCAAAACCAAATCATTTCCTTTAAAAAAAAAACTGGGGGAAAGGGACAGGTGGAGGGAGTGGGGGGCTTTGGGTTCATCAGACATCTGAAGTGGGGAAAACGTGGCATGAAAATGAGTATGTCTACACCTCAGTACCACTTTAGGATCTGGTCTACAGAACAGGGAACAAGCTTCGTCCGACTCTGTCATAAAATCATATTTCATATTTGCTTCTAGGTGCGCTAGATTTACTTTAACACCATTTTTTCTTTTTGAATGTCCAAATGTTATGGAAAGAATATTTTTATAGAGCCATCAAAACCTCATCATCTATTCCAATGCCAGCTTACATTGGTTGAGAGCCGGGTCAACCCTGGAGACCAACAACCATTTACACTCATTCACGAACCACCGTGCCGCAAAAGCTCCCAATGATGGCAAAATGTTCTCTTACTAAGTTTGTAGAACCCTATACCACCATAGAGAAGCCCAAAGTGCGTGTTTATTAATGTGTGAGTGATGGCAGTTCTGGTACCAGTTTAAAAGTCTAGGACTCGGCTAATCCCCTGTTTAGAAAGCAAGACCAAAGTGTGTAAAAATCAGGTCCAGGTCCAGAAGAGCCTCCCTGAATGGCTTGACTTTCTCCTACAAAAAGGTTCCCACAAATGAAAATAAAATGCACTGCATAGGCAAAGATAAGCTGCTGACAGCCGCTTCTTGGACACAGCCAGAAAAGCCGGGAGACTAACAGGTGTGGGTGGGGTCTTAAGTCTTAATTCAAAGGGGGTTGAGATGTGGTTGGACTTTTGATTGTAGTGACGAGTGGAATGTTGAATGGACTTAAAGTCACCAGAGATAAGAGCTCACAGAGCGACTGACTGGAGTGTGTGAGTTACAGCAGAGGTGACGAGGAGGGAGGAGGGATGCCACACAGAGGGGAGAGAGACAGAGAGGGATGGAGGGGGGGATTGTGAAGGTGAGGATTCCACTGTGAAACAGAGGTGGAAGAGACGGACCTTCAGACAGCTGGAATTGTGAGTAGAGAGGGCGTGTATGTGTGAAGTGGGGAAGGGAGGGATCAAGACGAAGATGGAGGGGGAGGGAGGGGTGGTGGGTGAGATTCAGTTACTGAGCAGTAGCTCTGTTGCTGACCCCACATCCCAGGATTTCGACGACAACGCCACTATTACTGCATTCTAGGGAGAAAGACCAAAAACAAACAGTGAGAACCATGGTTTGATTCTGCAGCAGGATTCAGCCGTGCAATGCAACATAGTGGAGTGAAAACAAGTTCATAGATACTTACTCTTTCAAAGCCCATGGAACAGAGTTTGTCTATTTTGCGTGTGTACTCCGCACTAGAGACGGGAGCTCCTGCATAGACATGAGACCAGAGCCTCGCTGTCTGTTTGAACATCTCCGGGTTCTGCTTGTACTGTGTGAACAAATGTGAAAAACATTAGTGGGGTTGTGGCAAAGTACCGCAGTCAACACTTTCTACGTTTCTACGCAGATTAGATCAAGTTGGAGAGAATGGCTTTCACCAGGAATGTTCATCTTTAACCGCTTAACCGTTTATTTTGATCAATTCATGTTCATGAACATTTTGGAAATTGCATTTTTGCAATATGTTGGCTTGGTAATAAGATAAATGGTCTAAATAAAGAATAATAATACTCTCCAGCTGAGGCTCTAATCTGAAGTTATACAATGTTCTAAAACTATACAACATGTAAAATATATACATAAATATATATATATGGGGTGGAAATATTTTCTTTTGCTTTGAATATCTCTCAGTAAATACGTGACTGCTAGCAGAAGAGTGGTGCAATTATGGCCCATCTATACGATTGTGTATATGGGGCTCAACAGCAGGTTGCCAATAAAATTATTCTCTGCAAGATTTTAAAGCTGTTCAGCCGGTCAGAGCCAGAAGAACTGGCAGCGATCATTTCCGCTTTATGTTTTCATGCTGTGTTCGTATAGTTGGCATGTAATGCAGTTGTAGATTTCCCATCATCATAAAATATTAGTCGTTAGAGTACCTACATAAAAGAACTGATTTACAGCTTCATATTCAGATTTAGACTCGACACACTATATTTCAAAAGCCCATTATCTAATACAGTAATGACTAACTTAATATTATTAATGTCAAACGTTCAAGCTGCATTTTCCCTGAAGATATTCTAAACCACCTGAACAGCATTAAGCTCAGACTTCTTTGAAATCCGGACGGATTCTGAAATCAGGTTGCATCACCCATTCGAGGAGTCTTTGCAGATATTTTATTCTTTAATCTCAAACATGCTTGCTCACACTGAGCTTTGAAAATAATGGCACATCTCACACTGCCGGTTACTATTCAGATTATCACTCTAAAGGCAGCAACACAACACCTCACGTCACCTCTTAAACATGATCTTTTGAAGAAGAAGGTGCAAAAAAAACCAACGCAATGAAGAATGGCATAGTGTCACAACTGGCTCCATTTGTAGTAATGATTTGCAGTGTTATAAAACAAAAGCAGAAGATATGACTCAGTTACACAGTTATCTTTTTACTCCAACTCAAATGTCCACCACACTGGTAGAAGAGCTTGTTTCCCCAAAGCTTTTCCAAACAGTCAACTTGTCTCTCTCATTGGTTCCACCGGTAATGTATTGATGTAATTATCCTAATTTTAAATCCTAAATCTCAAACACGTTTGATAATTATCCGGGCGACGAATCTGCAGGCAGTTTGAGAGGTTAAACTATGGCTGTTTGAATCAGGGTTAAATCAGCCTCAAATTCCTGTAGTATGAGCCCAGCTTCAGGTTTCTACTCCATACTGGACCTCTGACCAAATGTCTAAAATTCAGTAATGGAATTTGGGTTTAAAAACATTAATGTCATTTAAAAAAAACAAATCCTATACAACGCTGTATCTTATTTAATTCCTGTGTTCACGTTTCATTGGGATAAGGGCTGGTCATTGACAGACGTATGTTGCTCTACACTGGATTGGTGATTGTATGAAGGTGGTGTGGTTTCAGTAGAAATCTTTTAAATAAAAGGAGCAGATGATGGGCAAACATGTCCCTGCCTATATGTGATATTTCACAGCAGTTTCACATACTGGCACTGCACTGAATAGTGATTAACAAGTAATTGTGTGAAGAACAATCCAGGCCTGTCTAACTGACAAACATCTGAATCAAACAAATGAACTTGACATAAAAGATATCCCTCTAGAGAAAAAGTTGGAGTCTAAAATGTATCTTGTTAACAGAATAATATGATGTGACACTACCTGTCCCCTCTCTCCAGTTATAATATGTACAGAAGAAAGGGCCTGAAGGTGTAACTATTAAATATGATAGATTTAAGAGATATTTCAGCTTTCACTGAGCTAATGTTCCCAGGGACATCATATTTATATTCATAATTAAGGCTTTAATATTAAAAAGGTTTAGAACATGTAACTGAGTGTCAAACAGATGATAGGATCCGCAAAGACGTTGGGGAAAAACACAATAAAAATAATAATTGTCCCTTGGACATGTATTTTTATCTGTGCTACAGTTGAAACCCAAAATGATTCTATTTACTTTAGGAATTATTTAAATGATTCATCTCTTATTTCTTGTCAATGAACGAATGTATTGTCGACTGATCGTCTGCAACTTTACAGCAATTCATCAACCAATCCCCATCCACTGCCCAGAAAGACAAAGCTCTCTGCCTTGGCAGGTGCAACAGCAGGTTTGAATTACACTGCCATACATAAATATCACAATGTTTCTGACAAATAGTTCTAATGATGTTTCTTGGGTGTAAGTGGTGCTGCTCACAGAACGTATTTACAGGTTCATCACCTCCGAGTAAAAATCATTATTAGTAATAGTGGGGATGATGTTTAAGCAGGTGGAGGAATTGATTGTGCATTTTAATCTGCTATAAAAATCCAATACACAGATTCCCAAGAATATCAGTACGAGGGAAGCTGCAGTGTGGTCATTTTCTCACTTGGTAATAAACTGATGACATCACCAGAGTAACTGATTACATCGAACCTTTTACAAGAAAGGAGTGCGTTAGATATGGCTGCTGGAAGCTTTACTCTTCTGCTGCTCTTGAAGATGTGTGCCGTGTTTAATTACCCAGACTATGGTGGTCCACTTCTCATAATCGAATTAAAGATCTTTAAAATGTTTACGCTGCTGTTTCATTGAAAAGCGTATAGCGCTCTGCACCACAGTCACTAACTCAATCCTTCTCTCTCTGAAGCGTTGACCTGTCTCTTGGTGAGCCAGTGGACCTTTAAAACAACTATAACGTTTTTACCATCTTTTAACACCTAATCCTCGTCAACCTTGTCGATCAATACTCCTTTAATCCAGGGATGAGACATTATTCCTCCTTCTTTATAATTGGTTCAGAAAAGTAATTCATCCAACTCCAACTGAAGCATTTACAACCCAAGAACTAATGAGCATTCCATTTATACAAGCTACTGCATTAAGGATAATACAATAATAAATATAATGTTATATTATGTCATGCAATAGTATAATATTACATGAAAAGGTGAAATGATAAATACATGCACACCTACCTGATTGGCTACTACTGCGTCCTGTGGGTCATCTGGTTCTGCAGCTGCCAATAAGGCTTGTAGTGACAAGAGAACTGTCCTCAGAGTCATAGCTGCCGCCCTGAAAGGACATAAAGTACAATATAAGTCACTGTTTAGTGGAACAACAATACAAGAGTGATCTCTGCTCACAGCCTCTGACTTGTGATTTGTGGTTCCCCAAGAGTTCCTGGATTTGTATGAGGGTAGATCATGAAGATTTTCAAAACTCAACAAGATTGTTGACAAACTAGTTTAGGTAGATTTGGTCTGGGTACCTGAATACCTAGGCTCACTCCTCTTTGTAACTCTGCTGTGCCCCTATTATTTATTAGAATAAGTGGGAGCTTGGTTCAACGCATATTGGAGCTGCATCAATCTCAAGCTGTAATTATTGACAAAAAGGCTTGTGTTATCCAGCCGTTAAAGGGCACTGAATAAAGGTAACTTGGATATGACTTATGGGTTTTGGTAGGAGATAAAATGTCTGACATGGAGAAATACTGTCTATACATGACTAGAAAAGTATTTTGTGATGATGCATGGTGGATGAAGAATGTAAAGAATGCCAACACACACTCACCACTGGTCTTTGAGAATGTCCAGACATATTGCCCCTGTGACTGAACTGATGTTGGGATGCCAGATCTTTGTGATAAACCGCACCTGAGAGATGGCGTAAGAGCGAGACGGAGAAAACCATTACTAACAGCACATTTCTGAAGCCATCGTACACAATGAAAGTGATTACGATCAGCAACAACAGCAGCAAAGGATCCCTACCTTTGGTGGATTGAATGGATACGTCTCTGGAATTTTAATTTCTAGTTGATATCTACCCCCTGGAAGAAAAGACAGGTATCACCATTGTTTAGGGAATCATGATAAGGCAGTTTGAAGCATACAATAAACAGGGAAGTTAATACTCTTCTAGATCACATTACTATGGATTAAAAACTTATTGACATAGTCGGGGATGCCCTCACAAACAGACAGGTTGTCAGTACAGCATTGTGCCAGCTTGCATCCAGGTGAGCCAGCAGTGTGAATGAGCCCCTCACCTTCATATGGTGTGTCAGGTGGTCCTGCGATTTCCCCTTTGAGTTCTGTGAAGTTCTCATCCACCAGATCCACCTTTATCTGGTTTTTGCTCGTCTGGAGTGGGTGAAAAGGGGGAAACACGTTATACTTCAAACCTGCCCATGCAGCCCAAGTTACACCCCCCCCCCCCTCCACACACACACAGACACACACACACACACCCCTCTACCCAACATTATCCAAAGTCGACCTCTACTTGTTGCACACATCTTAGGACTTTAACACGTCGCGGTTGTGTTGATAGAGGTTGTCCACACCAGGAGGGGGACACACGTGAAGCTGCGCACCTGCAGCGCTACAGGCGGACCACACCAACTATCCTAGCCAGGGGCTAACACAGCTAGCTCGGAAACCATACAAGGAAGGCACGGTGAGCTAGCCACAGACTTAGCAAGATTTACTAGAGGCTAGGTGGAATTTTAACATCTGCCCTAGTGCTTTCGAGCAGTGGCAGCTGGTGTGTTTGTCCGTAGCACCGCCGCAGAGCCGCCATTAGCTCGCCGTCTGTGTAGCCGTGTCGGACACAGTTAGCTAAAGCTAGCTGCGGCTCGGTGCTTAGCAAGCTGACAGCTGAGCCAGCGACGCGTCACTCGCGTTCAGCTCCTAGTCATGGAGAGAAAAGCAGAAAAGCCGAAGCGGGGGCTTCTTCTAACCTCTTCGCTTTTGAGGACCTCTTTGAATTCCCGTTTTATCCTCTGAACCGCGATGTTGGCCATGGTTCCCCCGCGCTCCCGTCCCGGTTGGGGCCTCGCCGCCGTCCGACCTGCCTGAAACGTTAGCTGGCGTCTCGAGCCCACCGGAGCGCTGCACTTTTTTGGGTGGGGGGGGGGACACAACCTGGACAATAACAGCTGTGAGGTGGTAAACCGTCGGTGGCGTCAGTCCAGGTGATCGACGGGAGGTTCCAGCCGGTTCAAGCAGCTCGGCGCGTATCTGTCATCTCAAATGTATAACAACACGATGGTTGGTGGCACTGGAAACATTTTAATACCAAACTGCATGCAGTCTGGATGAGAGGGGGTCATGTGATCTGTATTGCCATCCTGAGCGCCTCCTGCCATTGGCTGCTGTGTTCGCGAGGAATAAGGGACTGTATTATTATAATAATAGTGATAATAGAGATAATGATAATCGTCTTCTTCATTATCATCCCGGTAATATTAAAAATGAAATATTTACAACCATGTGATGTCCATAAGGATGCTACAAAAAACAAGATTCTACGTCACTTGTTCACAGTAGTGGGATGTAACTGAGTACATTTACTGTACTTAAGTATATTATTCATGTACCTCTACTTGATTTAAGTAGATTTATTGCAGGTATTTTTCACTCTTACACCACTTAATTTATCAGTTAATATCTGCACTTTCTACTCAATTTTATTTTACAACGGATTGTTCTATAATAATATAGAATATAATTTTTTTTTTAAATTTTATTTAAAAAATTTTTTTAACTCCTTTGCAGAAGTGAACTGCGTACCTCCTGCACAGAAGTTGACTGCACAGGATTCATTTCATTTAATAATATATATGTATTTAATTTTTTTACAATTTGTTCTCTTTGCCCACACAAATATATAATCATATGATATAACGACATGGTTTAAAGATGTCTGTAAACATGTGGGAGTAGAAGAACAAAAGGAAACATGGGAGCAGTAAAATGAAATAGTTAACTAACCCTAACCAAAACAGAGATGCCATCTTTACTCAGGTCAGGACACACAGGAAATCTGAACAGTTCATGCAACAGGCTGCATTTTCAGTTACTGCACAGGAGTACCCCAGGGCAGTCGTCTTAGCCTCCATCTTTTCTCATCACCATCAATTAAAATAACAGTGTTTATATTTTTACATTAAAATCTGACAATTAAGATGCAAAAGAGGAATAAAATAATCAGATATTTTTGTTATGTTAAAAAAATCTACAAAGGACATCATTGGATTGTAAGCATTTTTCTAAATCGTTATATTGAATGTATACTTTTTTAATATCATTTTATATGCTATAATATGATAAAATATAGAAGTAATCAATAAAGAGATAAGAAAACAGCTAAAATGGGCTAGAAAGAAGCCACTTCTGAGGCTCAGCACTCCATTAAATAAATGACAATGCAAGAGTTTTTGGTATCATCTGCAGCATTCTTTATTAATATATGTATATAGTGCTTATGTATTGTGCAAGCATGGTGAGTTGGTTTTAAAATCAGTATGCAGCCATATTGTCTAATAATTGGAGTTAAATCAGTGTGACTGTCTCTCATATAATATGAAATGCAATATATTTTTGAAGACAGATATGGAAACAGATTAATTTGAAAGCAAATATCTTAGGGGTTAGAAAATCCTCAGTGAGCACGTTGCACTTCTGATGAGAGTTAAAAAGACTTGAGATATTAATAAAAGTGATGCATCCATGTTTTGACACACAAACTTTAAAAAGCCACAATCATGGCATCTTTTAAAACACAAATGGATCCCCAACTTCTGTAGCAATGATGCTTCGTCTCTGAAAAGAGCATTTCATGTACTTTATGTATTATTCTACGTCTGTTAAGAGAAGAGAAACCTGCATTTTATAGTGAAAAAGCTGGAAAAAAGCAACACTAGGGGGCATCATTGTACCATGGAAATATACACTGTTTACTGTGTTTACTGGGGCCCACATCACTCCTCCTGTTTGAATGAAGTGAACACCATGTTATTTTTCTTACCAAATTAATACAATCCACTATACAATCTGAGCTAAACTTATATTATATGATGTAAAATACAATATTAAGGTCACATTAAGTCTGATATATACAATACAGTCTTCTCTGACTAACTTTTTTACAATATTACAATATTAGAATCATTGACATTGGCATATTTTCTCCACCGAGTGAAGGTCAAAAAATAGGGTCAATATTTATGAAAAGTAATTCTTAACTGTGAACTACAGAGCTCAAATAATCAAGTTTTGAATAAGCTTAACATATGGTTGTTACCATCCCAGGGTCTTTTGATATATGGAGCAGGCACAATAACAGATCCTAGGTCTACTCTGTCAGTGAGTTGCACAGTTTGTACAGAGTCGACCTTTTCTACCGTTTGCACTTAACGACAGGTGGACATGAGAATACAGGAACTCTTTTCCCTCTCCTCCTCCTCCTGTGCATCCTGTCCGTCCTCCTCCCTTCACCCCTTGCTTGGTTTCTCTTGGCGACGATGACAGAGAGGATGAGCGCTGCCATCATCACAGCTGTTATCAGGAGGCAGCCTCCGAAAACCAACATGGTTTTGTTCTTGAGCATCCATGCACACACAGAGCACCGTTCGTGCAGCTCGCTGAACCTGCAGGTCAGAGCAGTGTCGTCCTCAGGGAAACCGCTGTGGGTGATGATTTCTCTGTAGACGGCGACAGAGGCCTTGGCTTTGGACTGGTGATGGGTCGAAGTGAAAAGGCCGAATTGTGGGACGTGTTGATCTTGCAGTTTCCACATGTAGAAGCCCTGCAAGTTGACCCCATCTAACTGTTGAGCTGAAGAGAAAGACAATCGGGATTAAAATCATTCCTCGACTTTCTCCTCCGTTTCAATGAATAACCTAAATCTCTTGTTCCAAATCAGATACACAACGGTTAACCTATAAGGACACAAATGTGCAAGAGAGCCATAAAGGGCAAAGTATGAAGTCAACACTGATATGCATTGCTGCTGTACAGTGTTTCTCTGCCTTCTTCTATGTTTTTATATTTATGGTTCCTCATAACATTTTATAGTATAAAGCAATGTGACCATAAAATCCCTAATGGCCGTGGAGCTATATCTATGTCTCAACCGCCTCAATACTGCAGATCTCCATTTTGTTCCCTGCACCAAGGAGGTTATGTTTTTACGTCTATCCCTTTGTTTGTTTGTTTGAATGGCTTACCATGAAAACTGGTGAAAGGATGTTAATAGGGTCAGAGAATAACATTTGGTTACATTTTGGTGCCGATCCAGACTCTTTTTTTTCACTTTCTTGTTCATTGCAAAATGGAGCTTTTTTTTTTTTTTTTTCACCATTTTGTCAGAGAATAATTCGTTCATTCAGGGAACTGATATCTATGAGGGTGTATACTTTGGTGCAGCTTGACTGAATGTAAAGGAAACTGTTGGGCTTTGGCGGAGGCATGTACTCTACTGAGAGCCTCTAGTTCCTACCGACACATGATTTCACTACACATTTTGGATCAGACAGCAACAACATGATATATTTGAAGACGGGTTGAGATGAAATCCATGTCCCACCTTTCAGAGCCTCTTGCAGGTAACTCCTGAGGTAGTGCTGCCTGAGTTTGTCCTCTAAGGGAGCCTGATCATCGACCCCGCTGGCTGTCACAATGATGGGTAGAGCGCCTCCATATCTGTGGCTCACCCAGTTCAGGATACTCCTCAGGCCCCAGGGTACGAGAGCCTGCCCCAGACTGGATGAAGGCCAGGTGGGATCAGAGAGGGTCAGACAGTCATGATCAGGGGGTTGTTTCTTCTGCTGAGAACCAGCCTGTGCGTGAGGATAAGGAGACACCAACCGGGTGGTAAAATGATTCAGTGCTATAAAATTCAAAGCCCCTCTCAGCTCTTTCTTCTCCGTGTCGGTAAAACTAGGAAGAGGAGATTCGGGGAGCCCCATCACCCGAACTCTCTCCTCCAGGTATGCCTTCATTTCTTGTGGGTACCCCCCCTCGCTATGCTTCACCTCATATCTTGTTCCCAGTAGCGGGTCTAAAAAGCGACCGAGTTCAAACAAGAGGAATCTCTGTGCTGCTGCCGTATGCGAGTCAAGGAAGGGGTTGGCCGGCTCAGCCCAATCCGCATGCAGTGCAAGTGATACCATTCCTCTCTGCTCTCTGTATTGTCCCTTTTCATATAACCTCCACGCTTTTGCATGAGCTAGAAGAAGATTGTGAGCTGCTTGATGCTTTTCTTTCCCATCAGAATAAACATCTACGAGTCTGTTAGGCTCATTGATGGTGATCCAGTATCCAACCCAGGATCCCAGCTGCTCGTAGCACAGAGCTGCATATTCCTGAAAAGCTTCTACTGTGCTGTGGTTGAGCCAACCCCCAGAGGCATGGATTGGAAATGGCAAACCCAGATTTGGAGCTCTGTGTGTGGGGTAGTAGAGGATCACAACTGCCTCCAGGTTTAGCTTCTTGAGCTCGGTCAGGACACAGCGGTAGTACCTTTCAGATGTAATAACAAAAGGGGAAACCAAATTTAGAATTAGGAATTAAAGACTGACTCAGATAAAGACAGTGGGGCTCATCTTTAAATCCAAATTGGTGCTGGATGTTGGGATGACTGAAATTGTGACAGGTCATGTTGACGTGCATGTGTTTATCATTTACCTCAAAGCCTCGGAGTTCACCTCTGAGAGGTCACCATGGGGTAAAATCAGAGACCAGTTTAGGGCGAAGCGGTAGTGTGTTGCCCCAGTGGATGCGAACAAGCGAAGGTGACCACGAATCGCCAAATAGTCAGTGCACTGGGCTGGTCTAATGGGGAGCTTCACCCCTGGGACAGGACGTAATGATCCGTCTCCTGTCACGTTCCAGCTGTACAGATGTGGGTCAGTAAACTGTGGTGAGAAAGGGCTGAAGTGGACCTGCCACAACATAAAAGACAATGTCAAAGTGGTAAGAACCAGTATTAAGCTTTTTTCTTAAGCAAAATCCCCCTCTTGTCCTCTCACCTGTAAAGTGGAGTCAGAAATACCCCAGTGAAAGTCACACGGGAAACACCCCTTGACCTCACTGGAGGTTTCACCTTTGAGGAAGCCGTTGTCAGCCACAACACGTCTGTAGTACAGAGCAGACGTCTTGGGGGTCCTGGTTGGGTTTGATTGGCTGAAGTCAATGTAGAAAAGGCCTCTTCTGACCGTGTAACCATAATTCCACTCAAATCCATCCACCAATGACCAGGCGACGTAGCCAAACACCTGCACACCATCCAACTTAATTGCTGTAACACAAAAGACAGTAATAATAGAGACAAATGGATATAACATATTTGTGTTATGATTTCATTACAATATTTGGATCTTTCCAGTTCTTCGCTTACCTTGCAGGACCTGGTTGATAAAACTCTTCATCAGATAAATGGACACTGTGTCCTCCCTTCCCACCCCTGCTTCAGAGAACCAGCCTCCCTCAGCCACCAGCACACTCGGGTCCCCATACTCCAGCTTTATCCAGCTCAACATGCGCCTCAGGTCTGGGGACACAGTCTGCCCATACTGGATCAGGGTCCGACCCAGACGGAGGTTATAAGGCCCGAAGGAGAGAGCGAAGAAGTCGGCTGTTTTCTGCACCCAGAGCTTCTCCTCAGGGGTGAACGTGGGCAGGAGGGCCCCATGCTTGGATCTGAAAGACACCGGATAGTCCCCGTCTCCAAAGATGGGGTTGGAGAACCAGCCGAGCACAGCCTCCATTGACTCCTGGCACAGCTCAACATTGGCGGCTGTGGCCTGGCCGCTCTGAGGTTCGATCCAGTGGGATCCCAGAACAATGGATACTTTACCCCTCTGAGTTGGGCGAAAGTGGGTGTTGTAGGTGTGCCATGCTTTGGCATGTGCCTGAAAATCATAAAAGACATATTATGATGCACTGCACAACGATCTAAAACAAAATCACCATTATATAATAGTAGATATTCATTGACAACATTGCATGTAGCAGTAAGAAAGCACAGGTGTAGATCAAATAAAAAGCTGGAGTCTGAATTATTTATTGCTTCAGTTTCAGGGTCCTGGTTGTTGTTCATGATGGATCACTGTCATGGCTTTTGGTCATTTCTTATAGACTTTTTAGGGGGCATTTTTCCATTTATTGACAGGACAGGAATTAAAAAAAAAATGTTTTAAGTGCATGCATATATCAAAGGCTGCACAATTTTCAATCTTCTAAATTGAATCATTAGAAAAAAATAAAAACATTTGGATCCAGCCCAGAATCATTCTAGCTCTGCAAATGATTTATTCATGAACTGACCTAACTTTCTACCCTCATTCATTAGATGTCATGCAAACCAACAGCTGCAACCAACAAGTGGGAACAGAGTTATGACCTCCTCGTTGGAGTAATTATGAAAACAAATCTGTTAGACTTGTTTTTTGCTTGTGCTCGACACTCGACTGCACACTCATAAGTGATTATTAATGAAGCATATCTCCAGGACTTCCTGTCACATGCTGCTTCTCTCAAGCACCGAAGTGCTGATGTGGTGGACTTTGACACCAATGAATCTTTCCTGTTTACCGATCACAAGCTTGCTGAAACGAAATATGACCAGCTGATCTTTTAAAAGTTGTATTAGAGGTAAGCTTTGCATCAGTGTATGTTGCAATGCAATAAAACGTGTCCTTATTGATTTAACTTGATTGCTTGAACAAAATATGAGAGCAAGGGTCTCGTCTGTGTTTGAATCACTGCTTTAGGACCTCAAAATCATTTGGACGATGCAAATATTCAATGTCATAAACTGATAAAAGTTGCACAAGTTCAAAGTTTACAGACGGCCTGCACAATGAGATAAATCTTCTTATACAGCCCACTAGCAGAACAGGCTCCAGTCTTACTTACCCTGATCAGGTTGTGGGCCACGATAAGAGAAGCAGAGGGACCCCCTGTCTCTCCAGGGGCGTGCAAACCTGTCCCGTACCCCTGCACAGCCACCAGGTACGGGTTATGCATTGTGAGCCAGTATCTAACACGACCCCCAAATGTGTGGAAACAAAAGGCAGCATACTCCTCGAACAGTCCCACCAGTGTGTCATTCTTCCAGCCTCCATATCGCTCCTGCAGGGCCTGTGGCAGGTCCCAGTGATGCAGAGTGACGATGGGCTCGATTTTCTTCTCCAGAAGCCTCTCTATGAGGTGGCTGTAATGCTCCACAGCAGCCCTGTTGGGCTGGCTCCTGGCGTTCCCATCAGGAAACAACCTGGGCCACGAGAGAGAGAAGGAGTATGATCTCACACCCAGCAACTCCAGAGCCTTGACATCTTCTTCCCAGTGAGCGTAACCATCACTGGCCACTCCAGGAGCCTCGGTTGCCAAATCACCAATGACAGAGGAGTGGGTGAAATGGTCCCAAATGGAGGCTCCCTTTCCCTCCTGGTCCCAGGCTCCTTCTGTCTGGAAGGCAGACGTCCCTGAGCCCCAGAGGAATCCTGAGGGGAAGGTGTCATGAAGGAAAGACTGGGCTTCGATGGGGTCTGGCTTGGGCTGCTGCCAAATCTCCCTGCCCTCCCCAGGAGAACAGGCGACCTTGTTCCAGCAACACGCCGACAGCAGGGTGCACAGCGAGAGCCACTGGAGTGTGTGAGGAGGAGGATGGTTCAGCATGCTGAGGGAGTCCTTCTTGTTTCAGAGTTCCACTTGAAGGAGATAACTGGCATCAGTCAGAGCAGCTGCTCTGTTCAAAACCCCTCCCGTGATTGACAGAAGATCCATAATGGGGTCGAAGGAAGGGAGAGGAAGGATCACAGCCAGGAGAGAGGGACAAGTGAGGCTCTGAGGTGCTGCAGTGTCCATCTGACAACCTGGTCCCACTTCCTTATCGCTCCCTCAGCCCCTCCCGACCACATCATGTTCACACATTCAGCGGCTGACTCACATCACACACACACAAGCTCTTATTACTACACTTCTGGACGGGTTTCAGGTGAATTATTTTTCACTTGTAATATAAAAAAAAAAAACACTCTGGCCTCCCTCAATTGTATCATCAAAACAAAAAGAATGTTTAAGGAGAGAAATGACACTTGTGAAGACAAACACACAGACACACGCACAGTAAACATGCTGCTGATTGCTGTAGAGAAGGCTCGTCAGTCAATAATTACCTTGTACTCTGATCTTAGCTCTATAACAGAAGTAGTTCACATTTCGGTCCCACAAACACATACAGATTTTTTTTCTGCTCACATTTCCAATACGAGTTCACACTCCACATGTATTAGATATAGTCCCCGTATGAAAGTACATTTAAATTCACTAGATCATAATTTTTGTATGTGGATCTGCACCAAATCGCACTCACTGGTAAATATCAGTCTCCTAAATGTGTGTGTTTCTTTCCATCAAGATCATTGAATTATTCTCTGAGGGGAAATCAACCAATAATTGAATGTTGAAAAATGGATCCGCACAGAGATTTAATTGGCTCTTTCCTGACTTACAACACATCCGTCCACCACCCCACCCTGTAGGTTTTGTGTAATCCTGCTAACTTTCAGTCAAACGCAGATCAGAACACAACCTCCATGATGGGGATAACAATATAAACAAGAGCAGCCTGATAAAACAAAATACAGATGTGCACACAGGCTATTGTCTTTGTGTCTTATGGCCTGGAGCAGGGAAGCATGTCCACACGGTTCTTCCCAGATTTGATCAAACCTCGCCAGGTGAGAACAGTCACACCAGCTCATATGACCTTATTCAATTTAGCTCCACTTATGTGAGTAACTGGACCAAGGAAAAAGCAGAGGGACCAGACTAAAAACATTGTGTGCGTGTACATCTATCTGTACACACTCTGTGATTAAGCCTCCCGGTCACTTGAAAACTGCATCAAAAAGCCCCCGTGCTCGTTGATCAGGGCAGTGTGTACAGCTGTCCAGAGTAAACAGCGTAGTTACCCAGGTTACGCTCTGCGATGAGGCATCAGTAGGATAAATCTGTTGTGTTAGGACAAAGTCATTTCCCACCCAGACTGACCTCAGTGTGGTCACTGTGGTTCAGAGGATATGATCCAGATAAACTGAGCAGCATTGTGACTGGATAACAGTGTGTTTGCATCAGGATATATACATTGTTTCATAAAAGACATTTAAAGAAAAAGTGCAAAGGAGACAAACCGGTGTTTTGCACAGTAAAGTGAGATTACCCCATTTGTCAGGTTATTCAGATTTAATTACATGAATTCTTAAACCTTCTGTATCCCTTCCCAGCATAGGAACCGGAGATGATCATCTAACTTTCTACACGTGATGATATAATCTCGCTCAACGTATATCTCCTCACGATAACGGTAAATCCTTTCTCTGAGGGCAGATTTAGGGGAAGTAAATAGAGGATGTGGGAGAGAGAAATCTGTGATTGGTCTGAGAACTGCTTTCATTTCTGTGTCTGTTCCCCTCAGCGTTGGTCTGCACTGTAACAGCAGCAGAGAGCGGATGCACTTCCTCCGACTGCAGTTAGTCTTTTTACTCAATTTTATTTTCCACCCTTTTTGATTTTGAACCTCTGCAACTGACATTTCTCTGGACTTGAAAACATGAGCACAGATTCGCACCAGCTGAAACAATAGCGACTAATTACACTCTCGACAAACTATAAACACGGCCGAAAAATCCATCTGAACTCAGTACAGGTTAGTGCCCTTTTGGTTTGTCTCTGTATTAAACTGTTGTAAATATAGTTTTTATGATTTTATTATTATTATTAATAATAATAACATTAGATAAATACATTTACATTTTACTAGCATATAGTCTCTTAAAACTGACCTGTCCTCTTGTCATATATAGCAGAGTCTTAAAAAGCCCACGTGCAGATGACAGGTGAGGTTTTTAAATCATAATGGTTCAAACTGTGATTACACCAATTTGTGTGAAGAGTTGGAACCCTCCTGAGCGAGGGGCCACAATAGTGATAAACGCAGTGCTGCTCCCTGTTGGTCATATTTAAAAACAGCAACAATTCTTCCTTTGACAGAACAGAGCCAAAGTAACAATAACTTTTACACCAAATTACATTACTTACTATGTTTCCATATCAAGTAGATAAAAAAAACACTATGTCCTGGGTCATAGTATAATTCCGTATTAGATTAGAGTTAGTGGTTCACATGACATAGAAACTATTGGAAAGGAAATATGATTTTGTGAAATATCAGAAGGAACAAAATCTAAAAAGAAAATTAGGTGTGTCCTGTTTGTCTAGGGTAGTAATACTATTTTTGCACTAGTTTGGAGTCAGTGGGTCACATGACATGGAAGCTATTGATAGAAATGTCAGTTTTTTTAAATGATCAATTTGAATATGAAATAGCTGACACACATACAAACTCAATATAAAAAAAGGTGCTTCCCATATCCAAATATATAATTAAATATATATATATATATGTTATAAATATAAGTTGGAGTCAGTTATCAAAAACAATGCTGATCCCTCCAATTCAAACAGGAATTTATTGATGAATTTATATAAAATAAAATCCATGGCCTACAAGGGATACTTACATTTGTGATATGTGTTTGACAGGGGGAAGAGCATAATTCTAAATTTATCACTGACAGTTTATTCTCAAAGAAAACACTTCCTGTTATGTCCAAGCAGAAGAGGCCGCAGGTCACATGAGGGAAGAAAAAACAATAACTTTACATAAAGTCTGTGAGGTGATCAACCATAACACTGATTTCTCTCCTTACTGTTGTCCAGGAAAACGATGAGGCCGGCGACTGAGGCCCTCTGGGCGGCACTCATGTTGGCGGGACTCCAGCAGCTCACCTCTCTCGCCACATCACCTGACAGCAGCGTGGACCGCTCGTCCCAGAACCTCCCCTCTGTCCCCAGAGACCTGCCACCGGGGGTTGAGTTTTTAGATCTGTCACACAACCACATACGGCAACTTCACCAAGGAGACTTTAAAAACACCACTCTCCTGAGGCGCCTGAATGTGTCCTGGAACAGTCTGGAGGGGATAGATCCGGGGACGTTCCTCAACACTCCACTCCTGGAGGATCTGGACCTGTCCCACAACAGGCTGAGGAACCTGTCGGGTCAGCAGTACCTCCTGCACACAGGAAATCTCCTGTTGTTGAATCTGACCTGGAACTCGTTCGTCACAATGACACTGGGGGATTCTTTCCGTTCCCTGGCGAAACTGGAGAGATTGGCACTTGAGGCAGAAAACATCAGTGTGGGTGACTTCAAGAGCATCGCTGAAAAGAAACTGCAAACACTTACACTTTGTCTGGGGGATGAGCTGGGTTATGAGGCAGGCAGCCTGAAGGACGTTCACGCTCAAAGGCTTCAGATAGCCTCCACCAGTAGTAAGATCGTGGACGGTGGCTTGTATTCTGATGCTCTGTCATTCTTTGACGAAGTGGAGTTGATGAATTTGACTGGTGGCTACAGGGAACTTACTGAGCAGCTTAGCCAGAGGGTAAAAATCCGCACTTCTCATCTTTATCTCACCAACATATCAATCAAATGGTACGACTTAACTTACTTTGTCAATGTGATTCTGCAAACTTCTATCACCCATTTGGACAGCTCTGATGTGAGCCTGTATAATTTGCCCTATGTAGACACTAAGGTGACCCAGAAGTCTAGAATGAAATCCGTCTCGAGTAGAAGGATTGTGGTGAAGTCTTTCTTTTTCTCACAGGAGGCCGTATACAACTTCTTCATCAATATGCCTGTGGAGAGTTTCTCAATCACAGAGTCTCCAATCATTCACATGACCTGCCCAAAGTCACAGAGTCCAATGCTCCAGCTGGATTTCTCCTACTGTGCTTTATCGGACACCATCTTCTCCATGGTGGAGGAACAGCAAACTCTTGAGTGCCAGACTCTCAGTAACGTGAGAAAACTGATTCTGGTCAGCAACAATCTCAAGAGTCTCCAGCTGCTGAGCCAACGCATGCAACACATGAAATCACTGCAGCATCTTGACCTCAGCCTCAACTCCCTCTATTACGAGGGTATAGATGAGTGCGTGTGGCCAGCAAACATCACCAATATGACTCTGTCCTCCAACCGTCTCACGGACTCTGTTTTTAAATGTCTACCAAAAGGAATAGAGACGCTGGACCTCCAGAACAACCAGGTTTCTGTGGTGTCGTCATCCATCTTAAAAATGGAAAGCCTGACATCTCTGAATCTGATCGCCAACCGGCTGCGGGACCTGCCTGTGTGTGACGGTTTCCCTAAACTGAACGAGCTTCTGCTCGGGTCAAATTCCCTCCACGCCCCGTCTGTGAACAGGCTGGAGACCTGCCCCGAGCTGAGAACCCTGGACGTCAGCTACAACCCCTTCACCTGCACCTGCGCTCTGAGGAGTTTCATACGACTTGGCATCGAATCTGAAAGGAAGAACAGTCACAGAGGGATTGAATTATTGCGCTGGCCAGGGGAGTATTACTGCACCTACCCAGAGGACGTGCGAGACACCATCTTGAAAGACATCTGGATTCAAGAGATCACCTGCAATGTTGGCGTCCTGGCAGCCACCATCTTGTGCCCAGCAGTGGTAGTGATTTTGGTAGTTATGACCCTGTGCCATCGTTTAGACATTCCCTGGTACATGGGGATGATCTGGCAGTGGACCAGAGCCAAACATCGTGCCAGAACAAGACAAGTCCGACCTGAGGACCTGATCGGTGTCGAGTTTCATGCTTTTGTGTCTTACAGCCAGCACGACACCGACTGGGTGCACGACTCCCTCCTTCCCAACCTTGAAGGTCCTGCAGGAGGCCTCCGAATCTGCCTTCATGAGAAACACTTTGTGCCTGGAAAGACAGTTGTGGAGAACATCCTCGGCTGCGTGGAGAAAAGCAGGCGCTCCCTGTTTGTGCTCTCGGCTCACTTTGTCAAGAGCGACTGGTGTCACTACGAGCTGTACTTCGCCAGCCACCAGCGCCTTTCCCGGGGATCCGACAGCATCGTACTGGTTCTGCTCGAGCCGCTGCCTCAATACACGATCCCATCCAAGTACTATCAGCTGAAGGCCATGATGGGCCGGCACACCTACTTGGAGTGGCCACAGGACAGGGCCAAGCACAGGCTGTTCTGGGTGAACCTCAGAGCTGCTCTACAGGCAGACCTGCCCAACGCACCGGTCACAGAGATAGAGTGACTGCACAGGGCAGAGGAAAAGAGGAAAAGGAAGTTGCAAGAAGAAGTACGAAAGTGGCAGAGGAAGTTTGCTAGAGGGAACATAGGAGTAAAATCGTAGGAGCAGAGGGGACACTGTTTCGTTTGTTTATACACTCTTGTCTGCGAGCTGAAGACAAACTGTTGTTTTAAGTTTGTACGATTTAAATCATTTAGTCACTTCACATGCTAACTCCTTGGAACAGTTCAAAAGACATTTAATGTTGACATTTACATAAACTAACAAGTTGATCAGGTTTGTAACTAAAACAATAAACATTAACAGACAATATCAAAAAAACACGTGATTCTTTTATCAACACTGACATCCAGAAAATATCACAATATGATTAAACCACTTCAAATGTGGTTAAAAGCACATACTGTGGTAAAAAGGAAAACGATGCACATTCTGCTTTTGAAAAGATAGATCCACTTTTAAGGCAAGACAACTTTTCAAGTACAATTAAAGATGAAAAAGAGACGAGAGCTAAAAGTGATGTATCCTTTTGTAGAGACAGCATCCACAGCTGCTAAGGTCATGAGGTCAGTCCAGCTGCATTAAATCTGTGTCCTGAATATCTGTTACGAACAGAGTCAAATGTCAGAGTCCAGGAGTCAAGGAAGAGACTGGATGATCATGATTTTTTCATTGATGCAGAAACGGTGAAGCACGCTCAGGAGGTTCTCCCCACAACGCGACACCTGCCTCTCCATGGCCAGACGGAAATCCTCTTTCACTCCTTTGGTGATTCCCCGCGTCACTGTGTGGTGTCTGTAGAAGTGAAAATGATGAAAAGAAAAAAGATGAACACAATCATACACATGGTCAGAAATGTATTCTTATGAGCTGATTTGTCACAGACACAGAAAGGTGACCTATGCGGTAAAGACAACGTCATGAAGACAAAATGCTAAATTTCTCTTTCACGCTCATCAACCAGTCAAGATTATTATACAACAAATCTTTCACAGTCATAAATAAAAACCACATAAAACATGTCCACAAATGAAATGTTACCAAGTGTCATGAAAAGCAAAAAAACTAAATCAGCTGTACAAAAAGACCAACATAATCCTTGTGTAACAACTATAACAACATCGACAACAGTAATGACCACAGAAAGACGAGCAATGGCTCAAATAAACAGACGCCGACAGGAAATCAAAGAACGTCTAACTCTTGATGTAAAATGACAGGCCCAAACCAAAACTGGGGGGGATGACAAGCCTTGAGGTTGGGAAATGAAGGAAGGGTGACTGGTGTGGGGGAGGAATGAGGGACTCTGGGAGGAGGGGCCTGGGGTACCTGTCCATCGCCTGCACCCCTTGTAGTAGTAGGGTGTTTAACTCCACCCCCAAGGCGGGACTAGGGTTCCTGAGGGAGAGCAACATTCAACAACTCTCAGTCAGTGAGGGTGCATTCAAGAGTCTTAACTTTCTACAGCATTGAATGAAGGAGCTTGAAAGAAGCTTTATTTAACTGTAGACCCCTTTTGTTGAAAATGCCCGCTCCGTTACCAACAGTTTCATTTCTAAGTAACAAACTTCCCCACAGGCCATGTCTACTTAGATCATCAGTCAATAGCACTGTTTTGTATAAAAACACAACAGAACGGGAGTGTGCAGAGTCACGATGCCAGCTGGAATGTGTCTGCGAGGCGCTTACTTGATCAGCATTCCCTGATTGGGCAGCAGCTCCAGCTGAATTCTACCTCCCTCTGGAGTACGCAGGTATGCAAACTCCTCCAGCATGTCAATATCTGGCAAGAGTCATGAGCTCATGGAAACTAACATCCAAGACGAGACCACATATTATTAGTGTATATGTACTATTTATAAATCCACTCTAGTAGTTGTAGAGTAGTTACAATTAAAGGATACTGGTGACATAGTTGAAGAAATTCTCATACTGCAAACCGCCTTGCTGACAGATTTTATCCATCGCCTTTAAAAACAGCATCTCCCCGTGTGGCCAGTCCTGCTGCAGGAGCACCACCACGTGGCCGAGGGACAGGTCGTCACGATTGTCTGTGAAGGCACGGAGCTGATTGGCCAAAAAAAGACAAAGATTTAAATGTACACGGTATCAAAAAATGCACGAGCACAAGTAGTGCATATGTTACCACCATAAAACGAAAGAAATCATAAACTCCACAGACGTAGAGTAGGCACCTTGAAGCAGGCGAGCATGAGCTGGAGACCGAAAGGTAACACAGCTTTGCTGGTGCAGGGCAGCAATCGCAGGTCATTGCCTAGTTATGAGAAAAAAAATTATAGAATTATCTGGCAACACATAACTGTGTCACTCGATAATCAGTGTCTCTATTTTGACCTCTGTATCTTAAATCATTGTGGGATTAAAGGTTGTTGCTACAAATATGCAGAACACACAGTTCAACTGAAAACATTGTATTATAGTAGTATTGAATCACAAAAATGTATTATCATACAATTGTAAAATATAAAAAATGAAAATATGTATCCATTTTGCGCTCAAAACAAAAATTTAATTAGACATCAGTTTGTAAAAGCTGTTCACAAGTTAGAATTGTCACATGACCATTGATTTACAAAACTGGTAAGTGTTTACCTTTCCTCGTTTTGGCCTTGACTCTCCCCTGATCTTCTGGGGTCTTTGATGGTTCTTGGTTTGGGGGACTCAGCCCACCCACAACATCGAGCAGCTTCTCACAGGCCAACTGATCAACAGATATGGTACAAAATCTACATGTCAACTGTAAACAGGGCAGGAATATCACATAAACTTCATATCCAATCTAATTAAAACTGTTTGCTATTATTTGTCATATTTCATCTTAAATCCTGTTGTAGGCACGTTATATGTATAGGCTCATGTGTTATGGTATCACTTTACTAGACCAAAAACTTCTCTGAAAATCATTGATGACCAGGTATGTGCACATTTCAGGTAAAACTTATAACATTTTTAAAGACTTCAACGTTGCACCTATGTAACAAATCTGGTAAAATACTAAATTAATGAAATATCAGATAGTCACAATGTTTACAATGACAAGTTAATTGTAAATATCGGTACTATAAGGCCACCTGCAGGCCAGTTAGTGTTATGCATCCATTTTTTATGCATGGTCCAAAGAGCATCAGGTTTTTGTGCTATATTCAGCAGATGTTAGAATGTACTGAACCTAAAATATGTCCCCAAATATGCACATAACAATAAAGTATGAGCAACAGTATAGTATTAGAACAACAGCTCAGTGATGAAGTGGATGAAAGTGATGAAGTGAATTAAATCATTTTAATTGAGATACTATATTATCAGAATTTCTGTGCAATTTGAAGTGTAATATAATGTATTTTGGGTAAGCTGTGGATTTAATAGATATAAAAGAATCCTTCCAATCCACGCGTGTGTGTCTGTGTATGTGTGTGTGTGTGTGTGTGTGTGTGTGTGTGTGTGTTTACCCTGTACTCTCCCAGTGCGTAGTGGCAGGAGGCCTGCTGTATGAGGGCCCTGTGTTGCTCCAGACTGACCTGACCCGAGGGGCTCTGCTGCCCTGGCTGAGGCTGCAGCACTGCAGCCATCTGGTGCAGGCTAGAGAGGGCCTTACGGTACTGTCCCTGAAGAGGGAGGGAGAGAGAAATCATTGCAAACATATGTTGCTGCATTTCCCCGCAGTGACAAATAAAGTGATGTAAAATGAGAACAAATACATTACAGATGCAGCAGTTGTTTTGTCACAAACAGTGTATGATTTTCTTGCCTGATAGATGATCATGTCAGTGAGGAATATTCTGAACCATAACCAGCTGTCTGTCTTCCAAGATGCACAGATCTTCTTGAACTCTGTCAAAATTACACAAACAGTTAAATTATTCATGTTGTTGTCATGTAGTCATGCATGATCTGGTGCTCTTCATTTTATGATATTTTATTTCAACACTGCAGAGCATTTGCATTTTGTGCTGTTTTCCAGTTTTTTGTATTTTAAAGGAGCCGCTAGGTAAAGAGACATTTTAGAGAGAGAATTGCAGAGAGAGAATATATCACAGTAGTAAACATCTAAAAACAGAGAGAAAACGTCTGTATCTGTTGTTGAATTTGTTGTGGTTGCCACCTTATGACACTGTGACAGGGTGACTGGACCCTGCGTGGATGTGTAAACACAAACAAAAAACACATTAGAGGTGTTTACCAGTTTCCAGGCCGTCATGGGAGTGAAGCAGATCCCAGCTCTCCCTCGCTGTGCGGAAGCTCTCCAGAGTCTCTGACCAGCTGGGCATCTCAGTCTTGGTTACTATGATGTGTCGACCGCGGCCTTTTCCCAACCCTTCCTCGTCATCTGAGCTCTACAGTGACACACAAACATATGCATAGTAACACAATGCAAATTACATGAAAATAGATACATACTATAACCTCTTTGTGAAAGTTATCCGTCTTTGGCTTTTCAAAAAAATACATCTAATTGATCTCTGATCTAATCTCACCATTGTCTTCTCTCTCCCATCGGCCAGTTTGCGTTTCTTGTGTGCATGTTTCACAGCTCCCCTCTCCAGCTCCAAATCATTATACACCGAACTCAAGTCCTCTACAAGGATCCATGGCCCCGAACTCAGCGCATTCACGGCTGCCAAACATAAACACATCATTTGATTATTGAACCTTTGATAGAAAACACAACAGAGGGGCATAACCAGAGAGATAGAGTAAAAAGCGCAAACAGGGAAATGTTTGTGCTTGCAGAAACAGCGGCTGACCTTGGAACAGTGCAGGCTGTACAGATGAGACATAGAGAAAGGCGCTGCGGAAGAGGACGAGTGCCGCACAGATGACCACTTGGCTGCAGCAGCGGGACCGAGTCTCTCCTTCCAGACTAGGAAGGTAGCGACACAACTCCTTCACCCTCAGCAGCATGTCCACATAAGTCCTAGTACACACACATACACGCAAAAACAAAGACACAACAAATACTCTGATTATTTGCCGCCATAGCTAGTAGTGTTATTTTGACAATGAAGGTTGGTGTATGTGATCATGGCAAAATGTCGTCCTGGGGACAAATACTGTGGAGGGGATGAGGCAGTTTGAAGTTCTTCTAGTAATTGTGTGTCCTTCTGTGTGTCTGTGGACAAATTCTGTCATCATGACAGCATCACATACAAGATATAGTGAAGATAAACTTTATATGTGTGTAATTAAGATCAAAATGAAGGCTTGAGTTAAAAGATGTGTGAACGACCCATACAAGATGGTGTCAAGTATTTTTTTTCATAACATCAACGTACTAAATTGTTTATTTTAATCAGATTATTACTATTTGCACATTTTCTATATTCCTACACTACTATCTATTATATTACCGTACTGAAACATATCCACTGCCTTTTAAATATATTTCATTAATAGATATTCTGGGGTGCTCTGCTTCTCAATGGCCTGGTAGGGTTAGGGTTAAATGATTTATCCACATATACACAATAGAGTTCAACAGGACCAAAGACTAAAGCCTCGAAAATGTCTGTTAAGTAAAATCAACGCCTCTTTAAAACAAAAACTGATTATTATACCAGTAGTGATTGTAGAATGAATTCCAGAGCTGCTGTATTAGGCTGCATTCATGTTGGCTAAACAACCCTAAAGTACAGAAGTGAGTGACTGACAGGCAGAGTGAAAGAGCACCTCTGTCCCTTGTCTCCCTGCCACTCGCAGCGAGCTCCAACCACAGTGAGGATATCCAACAGCCGCTCCCAAGGCTCTGCTACCACTGAAGACTTTTCAGACAGGCCATCAATCACGTAGCGCTGGGAGCCACGGGACATGTTGGGTGACTTCAGCGATCCAGCTTCTTGAGAGCCTGAAAAGAAAGAGCAGAGAACGAAATAATGAACACAAATTTTACAAAAAATTTCAAGTATGAATCTCAATGTTCAAAATGATCACACTGGGTTATCACAAGGAGTGTCTTACCCTTACCCTGTATCTGTACATCAGGTGAGGGTCCACGGGTAACATAACCAATATAGAATTCAGCTGCTTTCAGCATGTATTTCTGCATCAGACTGGCCGGCAAGCGCATGTCCATGTTGTTAATGACCAAAGGGAGGACATCACACACTGTAATAGTAAAAGAAACATATAGCATGAGTATTTTCGTTTTCAAATGAATCAGAAACAACCGGTTTTAAAATGTGTTTCACTGACCAAACAGTTTTCTGAAGCAGTTGACGGGAGTCTCCACATTCTCAGACACCTCCGCCTCCAGCAGCGTCTCTCCTAAATTGACCTAAAAAATACAGCAGATAGTTAGTTTTGACTGTTCGGTGTTGATTTAATCTCAGTTCAAACTTCAAAATTGAAGAGTTTCCATATTTATATTTACCCCGTGTTGGACCACAGACTCAGGAAAGCGCTTCAGAAGAAGCAGCAGCATCTCTGCCTTCTCCAATGTGTTGAAACACTGCTCGGTGGCTTTCAGGAGCATTTCACACTGCACACGGCCGGGAAGTGTCTCAAAAAGTCCTGAGACGACAAACACATGATAAGAGATAAAAAATGGACGATCTTGTGATTGCTCCACCTGACACGGCCTCTCACACTTGACTGACCCTGTTCACACCTGGTCAAAATGCTTTCTGAACGCGTCTCTTGTGACTACTCCTGTGATTAGATCTCCCTTCCCCATTCCATATGCAAATACACATGTATGGCAGTTGTGTTTGCTAAGTCCAAATGAGTTTACAGATGTGTCCAATGTCATTTTTGCGTTCACCCCAGCGAGCAAGATGGAGAGAGTCAATAGTCAGGAGGGGCTGAATGAATCTTGTGCAGCTCTACCATGAAGAAAAACTATACCAATTTAACAAAGGTATCGATCAATGTGGTGATCCCTGCTGGTTCTGAGATGGTGGCCATAAACAAATCAACTTGTGGACACTGAGAAGCATGTCATAGACCGTGGGTTACGGTAATGTGACATGTAATGGGATTTGAGTGAGCAGATCTCAGGGTGTGCTCAGGACTCATTTGGGGGCATTCAGACCTGTACTTGGCGCCGGCCACTCAGGACGGATGTTAATACACGGAGTGAACAGGGTCATTATCAGACCTCTCACTGTGACGATATACACTGTTTTCATGTGGTGTGACGGAGTTGAACTCCACTCACCTCGGAGAAACTGTGCATGCTTGTCCTGAGAGTCACCGCGTAGGGCAGCTGTGATGACACTGATCTCCCGCCACACAGTGGGTTGATCTGGAAAGTTGATGAACCTGAAGGATGGAGGAGTCATTAGCCACTGAGCACAGGCATGGAAGGGACACTCACATAGAGAAATCACACCGGAACTCACATGTCATACAGGAGTCTCCCTGCAGAGGCGGTCCTCTCTGCGTTGCGTTCAATGCTGTACATTTCATACTGTGAAACCAAACAGAGGATCCTCATGATTTGAACATGTGACAGTGCAGAGACATTTAAAGGAATACGTGCAGCTGAGCTGGTAGTAGGATCAGTGATGAATAGAGCAGAAGCGTAGTGTTACCTGTATGTTGAAGTCTGCAGGGTACAGGGTCCTGGCTGTGATGAGCCAGGCTTTGGCCGCGCACGGATCATCAGACACCAGCTCCCGGGCTCTTCTCACCAGAAACTCGCAGTCTTTTTGCGCTGACATGTTTACATGAATCAAGCCTTCACAGCCGGAGACGTCAGACGAAGCTCACACACGCAGCTCAGGCTGTAGTGGAACAGATACGGTTGTGTACTCAAACCAGGGTGGACGTGTTATTCGTTGCGCTTGCACAGCGTCTCTGTGCCAAAGTGCCACAATACGGCTAACTAGCGGAAGGTAGCTAGCTAGCTCTGCAGAAGTCTGTCTGTGCACATCTTTGCTAAAAACGTTCAACAACCGGATCTCCCAATCTTTAACACAATTATCTTATTCACGTATAACAAACATATGGAACAAACCAGAGAGGCTAAAAGACCTGACGATGTTCTCATTCACACCAACATCTTCATATACCGACACAGTTCCTCCTAGCGCTGTGATAATGTCACACCAGAGTCGTAAAATCTACCACGTCCTGCTTTACGGCTAGTGTTTAGCTGGTAGCATCAAAACAACGCGGAACTGCTCGTTTCTGGCCGTTTTACTTGATCCACACTGTGCGTCTACAACTCTGATGTGATTCAGCAGCTCACACCATCCACTCATCGACTCGTACATTACAGCTGACTGAGTATTTACATGTGAAACGACCTCCCATGAATCCGGCTACCTCCCTCATCCATGTACTCTGCTATCTGCGCATGCTCCAACGCTTTACTGCTGCGGTCACCTGTCGTTGGATCCGCAGACACGACCTACAGACAGTTGTGGTTCGATTCCCTAACAATAACACACGCCCGGGGCCAGGACAGCGACTGGTAAACACGGCAGGTAAACACCACTTTACGGGTCCGTCGCTTGTTTGACCAAAAACACCGCGAGACGCTGTTTCGCTTTCAGATTCGTCTTCGATCATCAGTCAGCAACCGGGGCTGGTCCCGTTTAGAATGTTAGCCACTTAGCATGCTAATGTTTTTCTCTCTAGCATGGTGGCATCACGTATCACGTCAGCCCCTCTGTCATTCACCTAAACATACATCTGACTCGAGTGGTGCTATCACAACCTAGCAGGCCCCAGCACTGTCGAGCTAGCTATGTTGGCTAACTAACCAAGTATTCTTGAGTGTAGCTATTGAGCTGAACATGCTAGCCCGAGGTGCCAGGTTGGATCTTTAACTACTCATACATTCGGTTACTTTTTGTGTAGCTTTGTGTCATTGTAAGTGAGATCAGGGCTTTTCTGTGTGTATGAAGCCACTGACTGCCAGCCTGACACGACGCGCCCGACAGACCAGGAAGCAGCACGCAGAGGGCGTGTTCTGTCAAGTATTTATTTGGAAATGATCGGATTTCCTAATGAGGAAGCTGTTTTTTGATCTAACATGTTATTCAAAGTGTCAGTATCATAATGTGCTCATTTTCCACAATGGAAAAACTCTTGATTTCATTCAAACTGTTGTGAAATCATTATTCAGACTTCACTATCTAAAGGAACAACTGTAGTATACATACAACGTTCATATTAACTTGTAAGTTTCAATAATGCAAGTGATCATCGGAGTTGTAACAGTTCGGGAATGTTTTATTGACTTGTATGTTCTCTTAAAACACTTTTTCTGCTAAGTTACTGTGAATGTAATCTGGCAAATGTAGTTTGGTTAAGCAATTTCCTCACTCAAGTCACAACATTTAACTAAAATACCTGTACCTCCTAAATACTTTATTATGTAAACGTGGCCACTTGTAAATTCCACAACAGGCCCCTACACATCAGAAGTCATTCATTCAGGTTTGGTCTTACTCACTTGAAACTTTGTGTAGGAATTCTTGAAGAGATATTTTGGTTGACGTCCTGCGACCTTTGAATGACCTCACAGATTTGACACCACTGTCTCCTCCTCACTCTATATTAAGACAACTCCTCGAGAACTTACTTTATTTACTTTGTGTATTTAAATACTTTACTTCGGAAATTCTTGCTTTAATCTGAGCAGAGATTAATTATTGCTGTTTTGTTACCTCAAAAATAACTTTTTCATAAAACACCATCATACTCAATTTGCATTGTTTAGTGATGTACATTAAATTGTTAAAGGTGGTGTCTTCTGTCACTTGTAGCTGTGCTCTACCACACCATGACCTGGCTGACACGTGTCAACACATTGAGTTGTGTAACAGCTCTTATCTGTTGCCAGTGGGGGCAGTCTTTTTTGAACAAATATAAAGAAGGAAGTAAACGGTTCAATCTGCTTGGGCAATTTCTATGAAGATCCATTAATTATTCTCGGAGAATTATGAAAATGTTGAAAATCACATTGTTAAAGAAATTGAAACCAAAAACCTCCTGTATTTGTCCCCTGATTCAAATCTGCACCAAAATTGAATATGTTCTGTGCAGTCTTTGCATAATTCTGCTGAAAAACCAACACAGATGAAAACATAACCACCTTGGTGGAGGTAAAATACATTAAAAAAAAACAATGAAAATGAGTGTATGTATCTGATATTTTCTATCTCACACTCACAGGTGCAAATTTTACAGAGAGGGCTGTTGACGTGATGCTGGAGAATCAGGCTGTGGTGCACTGAGTCTCCCATGGCTGTGAGCACCATGGACTCGGAGTCAGCCCGGACACCTCAGCCCCAGGCGGCCCTCTCTAAAGGAGGCCGCTCCATGATGCCTACTGGGGCTCTGAGTGCTACGCTGGGCCATCAAGGGAAGCACTATGTCTGTGGCTCCATTGCAGCTTTTACCAATATCATGGTGACCTTCCCTATCCAGAAGGTGCTGTTCCGCCAGCAACTGCACGGTGTGTTGGCCACGGAGGCAGTGCGACAGCTCCAGAGGGATGGGCTGAGGAATCTTTACCGGGGCCTGCTGCCCCCACTGCTCCAGAAGAGCACCACGGTGGCCATCATGTTTGGCCTGTACGAGGACTTCTCTCGCGTCTTATTGGACCGGGCTCAAAGCAGTGGAGTGCCGGAGCTGGCCACACGAAGCTTTGCTGCAGCATTGGCAGGAACCGCAGAGGCCCTCCTGACGCCATTTGAGCGTGTGCAGACTCTCCTTCAAGACCATCGGCACCACGGCCGCTTCAACAACACAGCCCACACCTTCCGGACACTTCTGACTGAGTATGGTGTCAGAGAGTGCTACCGGGGCCTCGTGCCCATACTCCTCCGTAACAGCCCTAGCAATGTGCTCTTCTTTGGGCTCCGGGGGCCCATTAAAGAGCAGCTCCCAGAAGCCACTAGCCGGGTCGGTCACATGGTGAATGATTTTGTGTGTGGAGGGGTGCTGGGGTCCGCCCTGGGCATCATGTTCTATCCATTAAATGTGGTGAAGTCCCGGGCCCAGTCTCAGGTTGGTGGACCCTTCCAGTCTTGCAGAAAGGTTCTGCTGACAGTGTGGAGAGAGAGGGGTGGTAGCGTGGCCATGCTCTACAGAGGGGCTCACCTCAATTACCACCGATCAATCCTCTCCTGGGGGATCATCAACGCCACCTATGAGCTGCTGCTGAAGATCGTATGAGAGGGGGATCGGAGATGACAGAAGGAAAGACAGAGAACGTACTTAAAGGGAAATGCGTGTATGGAGACGTAGATCCAGTTTGCCAAGAAGAAAAAGGAAGTAGTAAAGTAAATCCAATGCACTAGCTGTCCAGCAGTGTTTGTGAGAGACTGGAGTTTCTACAACTAAAAGACAGCAATGATGTTGCACTTCTGACCGGGGCCAACACTCAGCGTGAGATAACCACCTGCCATTGTGACCAGTCACTGATTTCAGAGTTTAAACCTATCGCACTCTGTCGCCTATAACAAAACCTGTGCCAGGGTCCAATTGAAATGCCCTTGTTTGCTCTGTGTACGAACTTTGATCAGAGCAGACTGAACTCCCGTGCTTTTTCTTTTTCCCACAGTTTCACGCAAATGTTCCACGACGGGATAAAGTGTTTGTAAGAGAAGCTGCTTTCTTTCTATGTGCTGTGTGCTGTGGTGTCTTGTTGACAATTCCTTCCACCAAGAGCACTTTGTCTATGAACCTGAATTCTGCCTCTCAACTCAAACACGTCTTTGCTTCTGGCTATTATAAAACCTAAGAATTGTGTCACGGTAATACAGTGCGTTACTGTCGGCTGTTGGTGAACTCGTGAGGCCAGTGAGTATCCGTGATGTACATGTTCTTGGAAACCCTGTCCAGGCTGGCCATTTTAAACTATTTGTTCTTTTTCACCTCATTCATCGATGTGACATGTCGGTCTTGTTTATTTTCCAAAGTGTTACTTCCAGGGAGTGTGTGTTATTTGAGTTTTGACAAGTGCCCTGTTGATGTATACGTCAGTAAAATTTACAGTTACATGCAAATCCTGTCTGTTTCCTGTCAAATTCTTTGGCAGAGAATAAATAATATTCACCCGAGATTCATCTACTGTAAATAATCCCAGTTTAAATCACCCAATTTTTTTGTTTGACAATTCATAATTTCTCTTCAATTTATTTATCTTATGTGATCGCTCTTATACATGGCGTCTCTCCTCTCCCTCTGCTCACCTCTTTATGTTTCCTCCTCTCACGCTTGCGCTCCTCTCAGTCAGTAACATCTGTTGACATAATGGGCTCAGATTTCAAGCTTGAGTAGACTTGCAGTCACCACGTGGCAGTGCTCCCTGGGTATGACAGCCCGAAGAAGAAAGGCATGCTGCTAGGACACCAAGAGAGACTGAGCGGTAATGGTGCCGAGAGAAGAGCGGGACAGAGAGCAATGTTCAGTGGCACAAAAAGCACAAGCTGCCATGTAAATGGACCACTTGACCCATTTCTTCAATTTCCTTTTTTTTATTTTGTCCTTCAACAATCAACTGCATTTTCTTAGATCTTTTCAGGATTTCCTCTTCGAAAGTAACAACCTCATGTTCGTCTACGTTTTTGAAAGCAGGACACCCCCGCCGGTGCCGAGTTACACTATTCACCACTTTCCATGATACACAGAATTCACTCACTGTCAAAATTAATAACTGCAACCAAATTAACTGTTCCAATAATCAACCTATTAAAATGAAAAAATGAACTTGTTTGTCCTGTGGGTGTTTATGTGGAGGAATTTGTCGCCATTCACATTTTCCTGAAGAATAAGAAGTCACAAGTGTGAAAAGTGTTTTACTTCATCATGAAACCGAAGGGATTGTGTGTGACTGAGTCATACTTTATTATATCATGTCTCTATCTCCCTTCTTGGCTATCAATAACAACAGCATCACCAACACAATGATGTATTGTAGTCAAGCCGAACAGTGAACAAACACTTCAGTAGGTTGTGTGGTTGGTGTAACACTGTCAAGACCGTTTTGTACGTGTGCGACAGTGCGTTGTGCGACTTTCTAGATTACTGTGTCAAGAAGTCAGGCTGCAGATGATGATCAGATTAAGGGCAATCTGACATTGGTACTTTGGATCAGGGTCAGGGCTGTGCTCACAAAGCCTCTCCACGTTCTCGCTCTACTTTAACAAAACGTCTCTGATGATCATCTTGGCCGAATCCATAAAGATTTTGACTTTTAAATCCATTATTTAAGGATGTATTTTAATAATAGGAGTAGAAACGTCGCTCTGACTCTGCCAGGCTCTGTGTAAATATTTCAGAGGCACTTGCTGAACCAAATGAAAAACAGAGAGGGATGGTAAAATGAAGCAGGCTCCAGTGATACATGGACAGATAAACACTGTGTTTGTGAAGTGCAGCAACTCACAGCAGAACAGAAATCTCACAGTAATGCTTATTAACTAATTAGCGTTAAAGAGAGGGTGTGAATAGTGATGCCGATTGTCTCCCTGCCAAGGAGCTCATATATTAGCAGGATGACGCAGAATCTACACAACTGATTTTCATGAAAGTTTGTGGTGCGGTGCAATGTGACACAAGGACGAAACCAATACATTTTGGTGAAGAGCTGGATCGAGGGGTTGGCCCCAGATTTTAAGATTAAAATTGTGAGATTTTTCCATATTTCTTTCTCTAACCCTGTCCCTCAACCAAAACTGTAAAACAACATCAAAGCAGAAATGGCTCTCAACAAGAAAAAACAAAGATGATTCTGGTTGGTTAGGAAGAACCCAGTCTGTTTACCACATAACAGAGAAGCTCAGTGGACTTTTACACCAACACATCCCCCAATCAGCGATTTAAAAACTTTAAAAGGATTTACAAGAAATCTAAAAGAAAAAGGTTTTGAAATATGTATTTACATGAAAGTCATCTGCCACATTATGGATTATGGTGAGGAATGGTGGTGTTTGAGGGACAGAGTATAATTCATGGATCGTGTTAAAAAAGAATCAGACAGGTTTAAGGGACTGATATTTATGAGTGTGTGCGATTTGGTTCAGATCGAAATAAAAGCCATAGTTTGCCATTGGGTTTAATATTTGACCAAATTGAACATCTTCTAATCTGTTTTGTCTGTGTGCGATGTTTATACATGAACTTAAAGTGGCACAATACAACATGACAAAACCCGAACACTTGGACCAACAACATTATTAAGGTCAGTGTGTAGTTTATTTCCGGACAATACAATTCTTGGTACATCGACTTCATTGAACGTGGGTACGAAAAACGTGTAGAAACACAATGTCCTCTTTGAATATGAAATGCTGTTGACACCGTTGTAGCATACGGCAACAAAACACACAGGTGACCCAGGCACTGTTCACTGTCGGGGCCTGTTTGATGAACTGCTAGAGATGCTCCTGAGACACACAGTATGTCTTGATATTAGTGCGACGATGGACACTGCTTCTGGTCGATACCTCCATGGCAACTTGGAAGCTCCTCTTATTTTTTCAGTCAGAGCCACCGAGACATAATTTCCCTCGCACATGTTTTTGGAAGATTAAATATGCTACCTAACTCCTCACCCGCTGCCTCTGAAAATGTAAGCAGTCTTAATTTCAGATAATCCCATAATCACACTTGTAGAAACCGCTGCTGGCTGATTTGGCGTAATTACCTTCCCAGTGTCGTAGGTGGCTCGGGTAAGTCCCTCAGATCGGATGGCTCATCAGATGATCTGACATCGTGATACGGACGAGCTGATTGGTGAACACTGCGCATCAGCAAACTCATCGAGCAAAAGAATCCTTTTTTTTTTTTACAGACAATTCACAGACATCAGTATAGACAGGAGTCCTAATATTGACAAAAGGTAATGCCATGCAACTCTGCAGAATGCATACGATCCATAATGCAGTGGGTTCTCCTGAAACAAGACAAAAAGCCAACATTCCCAACAAAGAAAGCACCCATTATATCCATACAAACATAATGTGGCTAATGTTGTTTTTCATGTCAGCACATAAAGAAATGAATATACAGTATACAGTGGGGGTGAGGGTTTTATGTTTGCATAGCCATAAACTAAGGTAGAAACAGAACAGGACACAGAGATACAGTATAAATGTATATGTGAAGTTCTGACCCCAGCACACAGCAGTCAGTCCATGTGTCAGTGTGTTATTCATAAGGTGGTGCACCCAAAGAGGAACGTGTGGTGGGGAACAGTTGTGGCTCAGTGTTGTAAGACTTTGGATCTTTGCTACATCTGGACAGAGTTTAACAGTCACACTTGTGCCAAGTCAAAAACTAAACTAAAGAACAGAGGTCCCCTGGGCCCGATCAGCACATTCCCAGAAAATATATATGTAGTGTCCTTTGGATGAGAACTAGATTAGTGTTATAATACTGCATACGTCTGGGTATTTCCAAGAAGCATTCACTCAAGGGTCAGTCAGGAGAGTCAGGGCAAAAGGGGGTAGAAAAAACACTTTACACAAGGGTACGTGTCTCATAAAAAGGTGCAATCTGTAACAGTCAAAAGTGCTCTCCCTGCTTTGTAATGGTGTCGTTTTGTATCCAATTTATATGCGACTGTAATATTGAAAAACTAAATCCTTTAAAAAGGTGCGATCCCTGCACATACAAAACAAATCGGTCCATTTCTGTATTTCGCGAGAGCGATAAAGTATATTTTATGCTTTTTGTCAGTAAAACGTACTGTTAGTAATAAACTTGAAAACTGACAATTTACAGATTACACCTTGTGGAGTGGAGAAATCTTTAAAGCAGCAAAAGGTAACATAACACTGTCTCAAAGAGAAGGAAAAATAAAAATTCCAGTGACATCCATAGTTTTTTTTTTGCACGCCACAGATCATGGTGCAAATATTGTAAAAATAAATACATAAATACATACATGGGTAATCAATCCTTACATACACATATTGTATCATAAAATAAGATAATTATAATATAATTATAAAATTCATATGTACAAATGCATAGTCCATATGCGTCCAACAAGAGTCCAAGCAATGACAGTTTTTCTCTTTTGTTTTGTGTGTGTGTTTGTGTTTCCATGTGGTTGTGTGTAATATAGGTTAGTCCGTGTGCTGTGGTGTGTGCATGGCACTTACTGTACAAGAACACAGGGCTACACACCAGTTCACTCTGTGCTGTCTCGTCTCGCCTCCTGTCAGTTATTAATGGGTAAAAGTTCACAGGTCAAAAGTTGAGAGGTACGTGGCCGGGCGTCTCCGAAGAGTCTAGTGTGTGTGTCCTGAAGAGCTGTGTGAGTGCGAATACGGAGGAGATGAGCACGGTGCAGCGTTTGGCCAGCAGCCTCACCCCGTCACTCTCCCCCTGACCCAGTCCTGCCCCGCCTCCACTCTTACCCCCGGCACCAGTCCCTGCCGTCTCGACAGCCCCGACAAACTCCCTGTAGAGACCGACAATCTCCTTTAGCTTTGCCATGGCCTCCTGACTGTCATCGTCCTCATCGCCGTGGACCAGACTCGTATTATGGCAAATGTCACAGCCAGAGCAGGGGCTCGTTCGCAGGCAGGCCACAGACAACTGAACCAGAGCACTGAAGCTGTTGGATAACGAACGTAAGGCTTCATCAGGAGCCCAGCCGACCCGCGTGGCCCGCTGGCACCCAGATGCCAGTCGCCGAGCTTCTGCCTGGAGAAGAGTCCTTTCAGCCTCCGTCATGGTGACAGAGCCGGTCCCGGTACAGCTTGAGACTGCGGCTGTGGTAGCGCTGTCTTCAGTCCCATTATGATTTAGGTCAGGCCCTACTTTCATATCCTGCTTTGAGTCTTGATATAATGTTTGTTGTGGCTGCTCTCCGCTCTCTAGCACCAGCAGAAGTTGTTCTATATCTTGACGTAGGGAGGCAAACCCCCCCTTCAGCCCGCCGTAATTCTTGTTGGTGAGCGATCGAAGAGGACCGCCGAACGAGGTTGTGGGGGAAACTGGTCGCGACACTAAGGGACTGAGTTCAGACGAGGCAGTGGAGAAAGTAGAGAGTGGGCGTGGGTTATCTTTCAGCAGAGACAAAATATTGGGTTTTGGAGAAGGTATCGGAGGAGAAGGGACAGGTGCCGGCGGGGCAGGTTTGGGTCGCGTGCGGCGGGAGAATTCGTAAACGGTGAGTTCCTCGTCAAAACTGACTCCGTCCTCTGTGTCTCCGCTGAAACAGTTGGCGTAAACAGTGCGGCAGCCACAAGCCTCCCGCTGCTGCTCTGGTGGAGTGCTGTCTGCGAGCGAGGAGGTTGGTGAGTCTCCGCCAATTTGCATGCTGGACACGCCTCCCAATCCTACTGCTGAGTGGGACCGTGACTGAGGCTGCTCTGATGAGACACTGCCACTGTGCGTTATATTCTCTTTAATAGTGAGATTAGGGTGTGAGCCATTTGTCCCATTGGCCCTTTTCATATGTGACGTCACATCCTGGGCCTCCTTGATGGTGGCGATGACAACCTCAGCTCCGTCCTCTAAAACGGTCCCTTTCCCTCCTGATTTATAGGCAACAGTCTCTTTTTGCTTGACAGGGGTTCTGTTTAAATCTGATAAACCACTGGCGACAGACAAACCAGAGCCAAATCCAGATGTGTCTCCATTGATGGAGCTCGTGGAGGGATAGTCCAGAGTTCCCAAAATCTCCTGTGAACGGGTCATGTACCAAGGCAGAGACTGGATTCTCCCTCTCAGGGCAGAGGCTGGCAGCCTGCCCCCCAGGCTGGAGGAGCTGGTCCTCAGGTCCAATCCTGATCCAGATCTTCCATGTTCTCTGCTTTCTAGGCCCCGAACATCATTAGAGTTAGTTGAGGTGAGGGATGTGGTAAGGGTGACTTGTGCATCTGTGTTTTTGGGTGAAAGGCTCTCATGGCTCAGAGAGACCCTCCGGGGTCCTGACTGGATGGTGCCGTTGCGGCTGCTCCAGGGATGGATTCCATTTGGCGTAGTTATGCTATCCTTGAAGATCCCTTTGCTTGGATCAGTTGGGGAGACCGGAGAGCTAGCAGGTAGTGACAAAGGGTGGAGATTAGTGGGAGACGTGGGTTTTGGGGGCACTGGAGGGGGGATAGCTAGCTTTGGGCCTGAATTAGAGAGAAGGATAGGGGGTAGGTCTAGTGGTTTCTTTGAGGATAGGGAAGTCCCATTGATTTGACTCTCAACTTTTGGCGTTTCCTTTTTATCAGGAGTGTTTGCTCTGTTTTTGTAAATGACATGAGCGCCATTTTCATGTGTCACATCGTTATTCTGTTTTAAGCAGTTTTCTTGCCTCTTTGTCTTTTCCCCAGTGTGTGGCGTCGTGATCGCTGGAGGTTGCTTGCTGCACCTCACTGCTGTGATCAAAGGTGATGACAGAGGCAGTCCGCCCGCCCCAGATGTGACCGACTTGAACTCCATGGTTTCTGGCTCCATTTCCAGGAGTTCAGAGGACAGACGTCCAGAGGCATCCCCGTTGCAGTGGGCATACGATCTCCCATGCTTGGGGGACTTGGGAGGAATGATCTGAGGTTTGGGAGGCAGCTGGGGCTTGGGTGCCAAAGGTGGTTTGACTTTAACTTCGGGTTTCTGTGATGACTTTGTTGGACTGGGACGTTGGTTGGTAAGCTGATTTGTGGGCCTTTTAAGTGCCTCCACTTCCTTCTTTATCTTAGAGGATTGGGCTTTATTGGTAAGGGGGGAGGACGGCTCTTTCCCTTGGGCAGTTGGAACACCATTCCAGGTTCCACTCAACCGATTAGCATTTTGACGGTCGGCCAGTTCAGCATCTGTAAAATACGGAGACAAATGAAATGAAGCACACTAAGACATTTCTTATTCACACTGATGTTGTCCTCACACTAAAAAAACATGCCAGCTTCTCTCAAATGTGACACAGATAAACCTTCTTACTTTCAAGTCATAACAAACACTGCATTGTCCCTTTTTAAATAAACTAAAACTGCTGTGAACAAACCTGATAGATCAGGAACTGGGGGAGTAAATCTGTCCTGTGCATCAAAAAACTCATCCTCAGACTCTGAGACAGTGTCTTTGACCAAAAGAGCTGGTTTAGGGTTTGGTGAAGGTGTCAGGTATAGACTGTCTTCGTCCTTGGAGAGACGCTGCTCAGCCTCTCCTGCTTTGTGCCCGGGAATTGAACTTGTCCTTAGTGGGACTTTCGGCGGTGTCTTTTTCTTTCTTCTAATTGGGGATCTTTCAAAGGGTATGCTGTCAATCATTCTCAAATCTCTCGAGCTAGGAATCTTTGACATGCGTCTGAGTTCCTCCACTCCCCGCTCTTCGTCCTCCTCCTCATCATCATCGTCATCATCGCTGGTGGCCTCAGGCGGGCTTGGCAGGAAATCGGCCTTGGAGAGATCAGCGAAGCAAAGGCAAGAGTTGTCATTGCCCCGATAATTGAGGTTGGTGGGTCGCAGAGGGCCCTGTTGGCGTTTTGGCTCTAGGAGGAAGGGGTGGTGAACGTCCAAGCTGGGTAGGTCCTCGACCGTGCGTTGTCCACGAAGTGCATCTGTGCGAGATGGGGCCTTGGCTGCGGTGCTGCTCTCCTCTAGTGCCGCACTCAAGGAGTTACTGGACAAGCTGGAGAAACTGCTGGTGACCCGTGGGTCAGTGTGATACCAGGGGGTCTCCGGGTTCATTTCCTCATCCATAACACTAAATGTACGCAGTGCATTTCCCGTTGCTCCTCCCTCCTCTTCACCCTCATTTTCTTTAGCTTCTATTGTCACTATTATTTTCACTTCCTGTTTGCCTTTGTACTCCTCTCTCTCTTTCCGTTCTTCTTCTCTCCTCTTTTCTTCCTCCTCTCTCCTTCTTTCTTCCCAGTCCTGACTTGCAGGGTCTGGACGTTTGTAATTCTGTGAATCCATCGGGTCGTCGTCATCTGTCGAGTCGTCCGAGTCACTACAGCAGCGAGACACATAACCTAATAACACCAGACAAACACCGCAACACAATATGTTAGCACATTAGCGGAATAATAATAATGTTCAAATTTTGATGGTATGACTTTCTTTTCTATCCGTACCCGTACTGGTTGGTGATATACATCAACATGGGATGTTAAAAATGTCTATCAAAAGGCTAAAAAGCCATTAAGTGATTATTTTAAGTGAAACAGTTTTTGCTCACTTGATAGGGATTCATAGCACACGCCCTCTACTACGGCGAACCTCCCACACACACCTTCTTCAGCAGGAATCCGGTGCACCCTCACTTTTGGGCGCCCCAGACGGAAGACATTGACACTGGGATCCACAAGGAGTTTGCAGTAGCCTCCCAGTAGACACCCTAAGTCTTTGGCTGCCAGAGAGTCCATCAGTAAGGCAAATGGCTGTGAGGGGGAGGGCATTGCACAAGATAAGGTAAGGAGGCAGCGGTTAAAGTCAAAGGGTAAAGGGAGAAAAGATGAAGGAGTGGGAGAGAGAGGGAGAGAGAGTCACCTTTGAGACAAGTGTATTATAAGGCTGGCACACACTCCCTCAGGCTTCTTATCATTTGTGTGCTGAAGGAGAAATTCCTGACCTATATTTACTCTAGCATGAGCTTTCGCACAAATGTAATGTGTTGAGTGAATATCTTTTTTCCCATCTGTGTCAGTGTGTAAGTGCCTGCAGATTAATGAATAATGGACCCTGGCGTTTCAGTGACCATACATGTTCTTCCTTACCTTCATGTCGTGCAGTGAGATGCGCAGCAGGCTGACTTTGTCCGACTCCGAGAGCAGCTCCACTCGGCTGATGCTGCTGAACTCGACCAGTGTGGAGATCACGTTGAGCTTGTGGTTGATGATCTGACTCATCCCGTACTTGGCTCCGACCAGCAGGCTGACAGCCACCTCCCTGTCTTGTAGCTGAGAGTGACAAGAAGGTCCAAGTTATATTGTGTATATTATGCACATATTCACTGTTTTTATTCAACTTTATTTTGTATTTTGTTGCTGATTTTTTATTGTTATACTTTCACATGTTCACTTATCTCATTCTATCTGCTGGTCTTACAAGTTAATTTCCCCAGTTTGTATCTTATCTTATCTTAAGTTGGTTGAGTAAACAAAACATGTAAAAGCTGTAAAAAGTCTGGCACTTACAATCAAATTACAGGAAAAAAAAATTGGGTTACTCTACAGAGATTTATTCTTTCTAAATACAGATACTAATTCAAATATAGATTCATATAAAGCAATAGTTAAGTATTATTTGTATTTTTACATAGAATTCAATGTAATGTAACATTCAAGACCATTAAGCAATTGAATATCCTTCAAACAAATCTATAATTGTTTCATTATACATTTATAAGGTTTATAATAAAAGTACTTTATTTTTATTGCATTCACACTAAGTGTAAAACACTGTTAAATAATACAGTGACATTCTTTGAAAATACTTTTTTTTACGATAAAAATACCCTCTGGGCCACAAACCTTACCATCATTGTAGCTGAGTATGATCGCCCTCCGTATGAGATCAGCTCTCCCAGCTGAGTGAGGTAGGCCACTCGAGCCTGAGTAGCAGATATTACCTACAGTAGACGTAGAAGAAGAGGAAGAAGGGCAGTGAGAGAAAACTAGAGGATAAATTATGGTTGAGTCACTGAACAAAACAATGCTCTCCATAGAGAAATATGCTCCTTTCCCCCAAACTTGTAATTTACCTCCATCCCAACCACCATCTATCGCTTTCCCTAGATGCTATAGAACTTAAAACTGCAAGGACATTAGCAGTCGCTGTAAGAGTCGACCAAAAATTAGCACAACGCCTCTGCTAAACTCTCACTCTCTGTGTTTTTACGCCTCTCAGTGCTTCCTCCCACTCGTCCCTCAGTGTGTTTTGTACCTTGTGCCGTGGCTCTAGCAGGGACTGGATCTTTTTGAGGTGGTAGCTGATTGCTTTCCTCAGGTCCTTCTCCCTCATGTTGCTCAGCAGCGTGGGAGAGATGAAGCTGTCTAGGCCGAACTCCTTCCTGTCACCACACACAAACACACACACAGGAATCAAACTGATACATAATGGAGATTATGTACATTTTATGTAACCCTAACCGTAACTATATTTTAAAAGAATGTCCCTTTAATTGCAAGCAGTGAAGGATCTGAGCTTTGAAATGTGTGAGACTGAGACAGAAAGAGGGAAAATTATGTCGCACACATGAAGACAATTGTGATCCACACACCTGAGATAGAACAAATACACACTCCTGCGCACGCAAACCATTTCCCATCACATTAATTCATTATTCATTTATCAATCTGATACAAATTACAGTGATTGCAACGGTCGAGCAGGAGGAAACACTGACCCTAAACTGACAGAGACAAAAACAACATATAACTCACGTGATACTCTTGATGGAGGTCCTGGTCTGTCCGCAGCTATCCAGTCTCTCGTGCATGTGCAGCGCTGCCAGGCGCAGTGCAGTGTTACACTTCATCTCTACTGCAAAACGCTCCTGCAACACGTCCCCGACACTCTGAAAGAGACGCAGTCACAGAGTGATGCATACAGCCATGGGAAATGTAAATATACATTACAATAACTTACCAATAAACAACTTAAAATCACCAGACTTTTAGATTGAGTTATGTTAGGTGCATGATGTTACCAATCATGCACCTTATATTTGTAAGTAAACCAACCTCAGGGACACCTATGCTGTGATTTATGCAGCAAAAACAAACACAGCAAGCACAATAGCACGCTACAATAATAAATCACCTTGACATAAGTGGTGCTGCCAGTGCTTTACTGTTTACTGCTGTGTTGTGTCACCGAAATAATCCCTTGCAGGAGAAGACAGAGTTCTTTGTTGATTCATAAAATGTTTCCACCGGTGAAATCCGGATCTATTAAATATAAATGTGGTTTCATGAGGGGACGGTTGGGCCTTGGTGAGGGTATGTGCTCTGCTGTGTGAGATTCTAGTTTGGATTGTGAAATAGCTGAGATGTTCCTCAGACAGACAGAGATACAGCAGCCCTGTAATATATAAGATGAGAGAACTATAACTTCTCTGACCTGTAAAAAGAGGTACTCAAAGGTAGAGGAGTCGTCCTGCAGCATGTCCATGGGGTCTCTGGGGATGAAACACACCCTGAACAAACATCGGTAATCATGGGAGTCTTTTTTCTGCACCACCTGGTGAAGACAAAGCACAGAGGAGTGAGGATAATAACAAACAGTAAAGGCAACAATTCATATGAGCTGTACCCTCTGGATTTAGGTTGTCTGTAACCGGTATTCTTGAAAATGACAAAAAGGTGAAATCACACCCACTTTAAAGCTACATGTTTGTGTGTTGGTCTGTGTGCGTTCGCTGTTTCCTTCACCTTCTGCATGAGCTCGTCTTCGTGCAGCAGCAGCAGTTTGTTGATGCTGTACTGTTGCTCTAGCACCAGGGCGAAGTACTCGATGGCCCGGAGGGACAGTTTATCCTTCAGGGTCAGAACAATGTCCTGGAATGGTGGAAAAGCAACAGTTCAGAGCCCCTTAGACAAACAGGTTTCACCCCAGTCTGCTGGTGACAGATGGTCAAGTCTGATCCCCACCCCCCCCCGTCTCACTTTCCCTTTGGCTGGGAACATAAACGGAAATACAAATACTAAACTGGCTGTCACAACAACAATGTGCTTATAAAGACAGTCACCCAAACAGATCTTATGATGTTTGCTATCTTATTATATTAAATTTCAATTCAAATCTAATATATTTTTTCTAGCTAAAGTCGACACACACTCTGTAACAAATGATAAAAACAACACAATTTGTTCTTTGAGAACAGAAAAGACATACGTGTTTATATGCATACAGAGCGGGGGAGTGAGATCTTAATGATGACATGATGTTCACACCAGATCTGGACAGGACCTCAGTCACACATCACAATAATCCAAATAGGCCTAATATTGGCGTAAGTGCCATGGAGCCCTGAGATTCTCTTCAGTACTCACTTTGACAGTGGTGGTATTATCAAACTTGAAGGCCTTGGTCTGTCCGTTCTCTAAATAGACTTTCAGGACATTGGGCAGGAAGAGAAGAGAGTTTCCCTGGTGAGGAGAAGTGAGAGGTTTTAGCGAGGTTTGACAGCTTAGAACATAAGACCAAATGAAGATGGATCAAAGGTGCAGAAGATGTAGAAATGAGGATCGATCGTTTGTGGTACGCGTCAGCCATCACTCTGTGTCAAATGAGGTTCCCCCACCTGAGTGTGCCCGTTGACCACCACCTCCTCCGCAAAGCGCACTTTCACTGGATTACTCCTCAGACGAGCTCTCTTCTCTGCTGACATGATGGAGGACTTGGGATTCTGCAAACCACAGACATATACCGGTGCCATTATGTCAGAAATGCACACAAGCACTTACACACACGCCCGTTGAATTCAAAGCGGTGCAGTGACACAATTAATTCTACAGGTCAACAGAACTTTAAGACACAAACAACCACGGCCTTAATCAAAGGGTCGACACGTCAGAAGACTTAAAGTCACATGCTTGGAAACACACAGAGCTTATGTGTAAATGAGGACTAGTATAACGACTGTGTGTGTGTGTGTGTGTGTGTGTGTGTGTGTGTTTGTATGAGGGGATGTCAACAATGTCTTCTCTCTACTCACCGTCATGTACCGCAGGATAGTCACAGTGATACAATCCTCCAAGTCCCTATGCAGAAAAATCACACAACACACAACCGTACACAGAAACATGTGAAAACAAACACATAAGATACACATGTACGTGCACACACATACACACGAGAGAACTCAATATCCTTCTGTCCAGCTGTCAAGTAACCACTTTCTCTCTGACCTTTTGACCATAAGATCCTAAGCCATTCTCCAACACATGTACGCAAACACACACGTTTGTACAGCTATCTTAGTGAGGACACTCATTGGCAGAATGCATTCCATAACCCTTAACTTAAAACTAATTCTAACCCTCACTCTAAAGCCAAGTCTTAACTACCAAACAGTGCATTAAAGGGGGGGGGGGGGGGGGGGGGGGTCACAAAGTGAGGACCGGCCAAAATGTCCTCACTTTCCCAAAATGTCCTCACTCCGTAGGTTGTGGTCCTCACAAAGACAGCTGTACAAGAGCACACAGTCAGACACAGAGAGAGAATTATCTCTGCAGTTGTTCTCACCTTAAGATGCTTTCCACCTGCTCTGTGCTCAGATCCTCCAGCACTGTATCATTAATCTGCAGTACCTGGTCCGCAGGGAACAGTATCCCATCTGCAGGACTCCCTACACACACACACACACACACACACACACACACACACACAAACATAAATGAAAACAGTGAGTGCTTGAATAAAACCAAAACCCAGCTGCATGTGAGGGCTAACACTTTAAGTTCAGATAGAAGGGAGACGAATGCTACAAATGCACACACACAGAATGACACACACATGGTTGTTCAACATGGCTGACTCAACAATGTTCAGCTGAGCTCTCCAGGATGTGAGGGGTTACAGTTATTCTGGGTCTCATCCAGCTTTGCTCTGCTCCACTCTGCTTTCCCTGGCTATTTATAATCATTTGTCTTCGGGCGAGAGAGCACGACTGAGGCGCAACACTTTCAGCTTATTCTAACACACATATACATACACACACACACACACACACAAGTGGATGTATGCGTAAACATTCACAGTACGCCATGTCTACATATTTTCACACACCCAGTGCCTGGCAAAGCCCCCACCCACTGATGGCATTGCCACACTGCTCTGCTAGCACACACACACACACACACACACACACACACACACACACACACACACACACACACACACACACACACACACACACACACACACACACACACACACACACACACACACACACACACACACACACACACACACACACACACACACACACACACACACACACACACACACACACACACACACACACACACACTTTCACCTCCTCAACACCAGGACCTCACTCTGTCTTCTTTCACCTGAAGATTTCAACCAGCCTTCCTCCCTCCCTCCCTCCCTCCCTCCCTCCCTCCCCTCTGCACACTTTCACACTCTCTTTGCATATTCCCCACTGAGTCTCACTGCTTGCATCACTATAAAATGTTCTCCTCCTCTCTTACCCCCTCATTTTCTCTTTGGCATCTTATAGCAGTCACAGAGCTGGTCCTTTATCAGCTTAATTTAAAGGGTAGAAGTAAAAGTATTGGATCAGCACCTCTCCCCCCCGCCCCCACTCCTCTCTCTGTCGCTTTCTCTCGATCCCCATTATCAAAGCTGTCTACCTGAAAAGGGATTGAATCAAGGAAGGATGAGCATGTAGCTCTGTTCTCTGGCACTGTGCCTTTCAGTTTGAGTGCCAGGAGAGAGTCGATGTATTAGTGAATGCATGTGTGTGCGTGTGTGTCTTTGTGTGAGAGAGAATGAGTGAGAGAGAGAGCTTATAAAGAGAGCCTTGCTGTAGGCGATGCCATGTTGCATAAAGCAGGTGGCCATTTGGAGAGGAAGCAGGAAAACAAAGTGCAGTCATCAACGTAGACAAACACCTCTCACACGCCCGCACGCGCACACACACACCTGACATACACACACACACACACAGACACACACATACACACACACACACACACACACACACGGATGCAACCTCACATGTCACGTACCTGCGGCGATGTCCCTGACCAGCAGGGGTGGATTTGTGGTGAGGGTGAAGCCATGTCCAGTGCTGCTGTCCAGGACCGGGTCCCTGGTGATCTGCAGCGTCAGCTTGGCCAGGAAGTTCTGATTGGACAGACTGTTGGAGCGCTGCGACCTCCCATCACCTAGCAACCGCTCTCTGAGAAAAGAGTGAAACAGGGTGAAAGGTCACCGGCGTGGAGACTACAACACTGTGGTCATCAACAAATAAATGCAGGCGGATTAAAGGCGAGAAACATTGTTGCTGTGAACACGTTCACTGTCAACACTTAGCTCTTTCTTTCACAGATCAAGTCACTTCTTTATCAGGCCGGGAATAGTACTGTAAAAAGCTTACACTATGTTATATTTTATATTATATTATTATATTGTATGAAATAATTTCACACAGGTAATGTATTTGATCTGGCACTATGTCTGTTTGTTTTGTTTGTGTTCTACTTTATCCTGTTTATTTGCCGTGTCATTGCTGTATACAAGATTTTGTAAATAAAAGGTTACAATTTTACAAATCAAAGTACTCCACCTATTAACATTTCGAGTTGATGATGTTACAAAAAAGTTTAAACTTTTGGTTGAATGTCTCAACCAAATGTTTCATTTAATCCATTAACTTGTTGTTGAGGCATTCAATTACTAGATTTATTAGGATTCATCATCTGAAAACCATGAATATGCTTCATTTCATGGTAAATATGATGCAGGTCATGTTTTATCTGAGCTTGGCTGCTGACATTAATTAGCAGACCAAATAGCCTGTATTGATCTACTCCTCACATTTCAGGAGCCAAAGAAAGGTTACATTCAATCAAATATAAATCATCAGCTCAAACGAAATCTAGGAATAAACAGTATCTAGATTGTTTTCAGTTTTTCCTTTACCCGAGAATGACTAACAGGGAGCTTACTGGCTCTGCACCACCTCCGCTGTTGAGAATGAGAAACAGCTTAGCTGACAGCGAGTGAACGACACACTCTTGAAAGCATATTTGTGGTTCACTGTTGGGTGAAGGGACAGTCAGGTTTGAATATGTACTCAATGTCTGACTGTGTGGTTGTGGGGAGAAAATCGAGTGTGTGTGTATAGCAAGGAGACATCAACTTAAAACTGTAGATTTTTTCCCAATTTTTGTAGAGTTTTCTGTAGATTTTAAAGACATTAGCCCTTTTTCTCTAGCAGCCATTTGTTTTTAAATGACATTCACTTTTTCTCAGCTAAAAAGACCAGCCAAATACATCTTTTGCTCTAAATGATTTATATCACAAACACCCACACTCTTCCCCCACAACAGGATCTGGGCGGCCGGCCGAGGAGTGGATGATGCTGTTCGCTCCACTCTCTTGCTCCACTCTCTATCCCAAACTTGACTGTTTTTGTTTTTCTCTACAATAAGTTCTTGACGCAGGGGGTTTGTCCTCTTCTGCTTTTGCTGCGACTGGTTGTGTGCTGCCATCACTTTCTACTGCACACTCAGTGGTTTTTCACATCAAAATCAAATCTATTTTCTCCCTGAGAGGACATAGGCTCCCTTACACCAGGGTGCCAGGCGTCATAGTGTCCAGTCTGTACCTGCTTAGCGACTCCCGGGTGCGTCGTATTATTGTTCCCACCACCTGCTGCACCCGACTGGCCCTCCGAGCCGGAGACCTGCTCCTACATCGCTCCTTCTCCTCCATTTATCTAAACAGACAGACAGAAGAATGTGAGACAGATTCACAAAGAAGCAAAAAGCAGAGAGAAAAAGAGACAGAGAGGACCTGAAGGGAAAACCGGTCAAAAACAGTTGAAAGAGATGTTTAGCTCCCACTTAATGGGCTCTATGGTCAGAGCCAGAATTGTGCTCCAGCTACATTTGCATTTCATTTGCTCCGTTGTTGAAATGCAGAGCATGTCGCCTTCCTTGAATACAGAGAATAAACAGATATGTGAACGGAGAACAAGAAAGGCTGTGAGAGAGCAAGCGAGCGGTGACGTTTAATCAGCATGTCATGACTCACATTTGAGCCTGAATGACTTGATTTCTCAGCAAACAACTGCACCATGATAACTGAGCTCAACATAACAATGCTGCAATCTGTGTGCAACTCTGCAGCTGTGACTTTTCTGCTTAGCCTGCCCTTTAAACTGGGGAGTGGGGGGGGACTTAATGAGGGACGGTCCAGGCGGGTCAGCCCTGAACCTCGACCACATCTCAAGATTTCCTCAAGACTTTCCCTCCCTCAACGTTTTCTCTCCCAGCCAATCACGAAACTAGATTTTAACTTGCAGAGATAATAAGATGCCATACTATCTATTATATGATCGTGTTTCTTTAGTGTTGAATGTAAAGACAACTAGAACGCCTCAAGTAGAGCGCATCCCTCAACAGGTCAAACAGAACTTATAAGTTCTATCAAACTGCACCAGGTCTATAGGTATCAGTTCCATAAATGTGCCTAATCTTTCAAATCAAAACCAATGAATTGTTCCCTGGAAAATCTGTAAAAATTTCAAAAAACATCTCACAATTTCCTGGATCAAGAGAGACGACCAAAAATTAATAGGGTGCTTCCTGGACCCACACCACATCCTTCCACCAAGTTTACTGCTAATCTGTTTTGTGTGATGCTGCTAACGAACACACACAAAAAAACAAGAAACATAACCTCATTGGTGGAGCTCACAAAAGATTAAAGATAAAGATTTCCACGTTTGAATGAGTGGTGAGCCATATTGGATTGAATTAAATCTTTATTGCCAGCAGATACTATTTTACTGTTGTCTTGAGATATACTTAATGTGCTGTTGTTGCACTGCTGTATTTTGACCCCACGAGGCAGAGAAAACGAGGTGGTAAACTTGGGTAGAAATGGGAAAAGTAGCGACTCAGACCCGATCAATACAGGTAACGATGACGGATGTGCTGCTGGAACCTACTGATCCATACCTTGGCCTCGGCAGCCAGCACGCTGAGAGCTATAGTCTGATATGGAGGAAACTTCTGCAAGCCAAGACTTGAGCTGAGATCTTAAATCAAGCAAAACCGTTTTCTGGCAATCTGCCACAGTTAACTGGGACACTTAAAACATCCCTTTGTCCAATAAAAGAGGAGATAAGGTCATTACAGTGCAATAACCTTACTGTACTTTCAGCTTTGATTTATGTGGAAACAATACACGCCGCATTGCACTCTAAATATATACAGGATGTTAGGCTGTGTTGCTGTGAGTTAAGTTGAATTCATGAGACAGAAAACTAAATCCAATTGTCTTGTTTTTGAAGAAACAATCAGCAGAGAAAACAGCAGGAGTTCAGCTCGTCTCTGTGGGAGAAGATTGTTGGCCTATAGGGATGACTGGCCTGATTTCATAGTAGTACAGTATACAGTGTGTGGGATTGTCCTTTAAGAGGATTAGCGGCCGTCGTGCTGCACGGGCCTACACTGGTCAGGGTGTCACTTTAGCACCTCCCGCTGATCCAGATTGAGGAAGATTGATGAGGACGAGGAGGGATGAGTGATGCTAGGCAGCTGACAGCCGCGCACTGAGGAGCAGATTGTGATTATTGACACATCCACCCGCCGTTCAATCACAGAGGAAACAGAAACTGACTCATCGTTCAGCTTCACAGAGACACGTTTGGACTGCTAATACACTTCTCAGGCTTGACATCATGTTGTTTTGAGACTTGTGCTCTTGTGGGTTTCGGTTGCATGTGTCTGCTGCAATCAATGCAGAGTCAGGTGACATTTTTTGCAGTCTTTCCTCTCTTTCACTTTCTCCCCCCCTCTCTCTGTCCTTGCCGAGTCAGGGAGTCGTCTCCAATGACAGTTTCTCTGGGCAGCAGCAGCAGCAGCAGCCTGCCCTTTCTTTTCACACACGCACTTCCTAAAGCAGGGGTTTACTATCCTCCCTCAGCAGTAACAGCCCATCTTTACAGCTTAACTAAAGCAGGTGTAAGGGAGAACATGCTGAGTGCGTATTGGCATAGAAGGTGACACCTCTGAATATTACACCTGAAAATGAGCTTTTGCACATTAATCTTCTGGGAAAGGAAGGAAGACATTTGACATTCATTCCGCGCACAGGAAATCAGAAGCAGACCTCAGATCAGAGGCTCAAATCCTGCCCTCGCATTTATAAGACAGCAGCAAAACGTCTGGCATTTCAACTCGAGGGGGTGACTCACCGTGATGTGGCTTGTCTCTTCAGGACTCCAGAACACAAATACCCTCTCGCCCTCTGAGACATCAGCTCTGCGACCCCTCCACGATTGGCTGAAAAGGGCTGGAGGAGGGGTCTTTGCGATCATCAGGGCCAATCCCAATCTGGTGCGGCCACCTGTGCCGAGCAGAGAAACGTCAAAAAGCTGTCAAGCCCCGTAAACAAGATGCACATCCCAACACGACGGCTTTATCATTACAGCAGAGCAGGAAAGGACCAGATATCGAGTCGGACTGGGCTGAACCTGCTTTGGGATTTTGAACCTACTTATAAGTGGTGGAGCTATATTCCAGTTATTGATAGTTTCAGAGGGAACACGAAAGCATATCAAGCAAAGCAGATGTGAGTCCAAAGCAGCTATGTGGTTGTGGTTTTCCAAGAGGCCCCTCCTCTGGTCCCCAAGGCTCTCTCTCTCTCTCTCTCTCTCCCTCTCTCTCTCTCTCTGTCTCTCTCTTTCTCTCCCTCTCTCCACTCCTCCGCAGCCTCAAAAGCACATGGCAATGTGGAGACGAGGCACTCCATCTCCGTCTGGTTGTACTAAATTAAAATTTCATACCGCCCAGTTCAGTTAACGTGACTCCTGATGTGGCGGAGGGAGAGAGCCATGCCAGGCAGATGTAGTTCTTAGTCAATAATGAAACAGGACGAGTCTTTCATGTGAACGTCGGGGCAGATATGGCTGAAACCTAAGGCGGCCTCTGGTTTTGGGGAGAAGAAAAACACACTGGGGGGAAAGGCTTTGTTGTGAAAGGCCTGGCTGTTGAGTTAGGGGAGACATTGAATAAACATTCTTGATCTTGTGTAAGGAAACCGCCGGATTTTGCACTTGAATGTTGATCTGTGAAGTAAACGCACACTCCCACGGGCTTTCATCAAGAGGGAGCAGATATCGGGGGAATTGATAGTTCCATCTGTGCAGCTCGTCCGTCAGGCCCTGTGTTCCACACACAGAGCTCTCTCTTGAGGCCCGTGCGTCCCAGTGAAAAGCCAGCATGAAGGCCTAAACCCACACACAAACTGCAGGGCACATGAATAATACATGGGGCTAATGCAGCTAGCTCGGCCTCCACCGCCTCCTTCTGCCACTTTGCCAACACTTTCAACAAGAAGAGAGGAGAGAGAAAAGACACACAGGAAAGACGTATTGGGGGGGAGGAGGGGGGGGGGCTTCAGAGGTAGGGAGAGGGGCTGGGAAAAAGGGGAAGAGACTCAGAAAAAGAGAATTGGTCGAGGCAAAGAAAGGGGAGAAAGGACAGGATATTGGAGGGGGGCGAGGAAAGGGGGAGAATTTTAAAGAGGGTGAAAAGGGCAGCGGCACAGAAATGAGCGAGTGAAGCTGCAGGGGAAGAAAAGAAAGAACAAAAGTGTCTACAGTGAGAGGTAAAAGAGTGCGTTCAGCAGGAGGAGTGAACGGAAAACTGACTAATGCAGCAAACAAAGAAAAGTCAGGCAGCAGACAGTGATGTATGAACAGTCATTACGTAAATAAATCAAAAGCAAACCTGTAGCACTGCTCCCATTCCTCCCCCTGCTCTGCTTTGAGACTGTTCCCTCTTTCTAATGATGTGACGGCAGGCTCCAATCTGATCCCAGTGTCAAATCCAAGACAGCAAAGCCTGTGTGTGTCCGGGCGGGTGATGAGTCTGCTCCTAATCTGGTTCTGAATCAATAGTAATCGCGAATCCTGTCGTCCACTGTCGTGTCCTTAAGTCTCCAATCCGCCCAGCACACGCAGCTCATCAGCGACCCTCGTCGTCTGTCCAGCCTTTCACTCATCCTCCCTCCATCTTCACTCCCTTCACCTTCTCACCCCTCCTCAAACCATCGCTGCACAAGGAGCATATTTGTAGGAAGTGCTGTTTGGTAATAATGAAGGCATGTCTCAAGCCTTGTGAGCCTTGTGTTTCAGTGTCTCTGAGACAAACCAACCCCACGCCACCCCCACCCACCTCTGCTCATTTTCCCACATGCACAATGTCTCTCTGTCTCAGACAACACGGCCAGTTATTCAACCCTGTCGCCTGGTATGAGTACACACGCAGTTCATAGACGAACTCCACAAACTCTCTCTTCTCGGAGTTGGAGAAGTGGCACTGAAGTGGCAGTTGCTGTTCAGCCAGCTGGACACGAAAACAGCCAAATGAAAGCTGCTCAAGCCAGACGGGGGGGGGGGGGGGCTACTGGAGGTCAGACAAACATGGACAGCACCACGGAGAAGCTGCATTATATCCTGCTTATATCCTGCTAAATATCATAATCCAAGCTGATGGATGTGACAACCTGATCTGATCTGCGTCTAAATGAAGACTGGACTCAGCAATAACTTCATTATTGCAGTTACAAACACTCGAGCACACAAGGCGGCACAGACACACACACACACACACACACACATTTACAACCCATATGCTTTAATATGATTTGTAAGTGGGGTATTGCACAACTGGTAACCAGACACCTTCATAAGCTTTGTTGACTGACAGCACGGACACCCCCTCTTCCACACACAGACACACACACACACACACACACAGGCACACCGGATACAGCTGCGGCACATGAGTTAGCAGCAGCAGGGGAAGGTTCAGCCACTCGACAATTAATTTTGGCTCCGAGTCTCTGCCAGCAAAGTTGGACGCAGACCTCAGTGATGGTTCAGTCTGACAGCAGCACACTTGGCACAGAACTGAGTGTGTGTGAATATCTGGACGACCTGAGGCGAGAGAGATCTACATTTATGAGAAGCATTTGGATTGCTTCTGATTTCATAGTTTAAAATATAGGTAAAGATGTTGAATATTCCTTGTATGCTTCAAGGTCTTCTGCATAATGTAGGTTACCAACTACCAGTAGATGTTAGCAGATGTTAGTGGCCACCAGCGGATGTACGGGACATAACTTCAGTTGTGCACCATCAAGTGTATTGTCCTTGTATTCAACGATACAGGCCGAACGTGAGGGTACGCTGAGGCTCACGGTGAATCTGACTGGCTACCGGAGTAGATGGAATATAAATTGACTATAAATAAAAGTTATTAAACAAAACACATATTTTCAAAAAACGTGTTTTGGAAGATAACGAGAAGGTCACTCAGAGAGCAAGGCTTCTTTATCACAATATTGCCTATTGATATCAGATACACACACAATGTACACAGAAATGTTTTCTCAACCACACTCCTTCTTTAAATCAATATCACCCCATGAAAAACAGCTTCTAGAACAATTAATCATGAGTGTAGGAAATCGATTCATGTCACCACGGCCTGCTCTTAAGACATGAAAAGTGTCAATCCTTTCTTTTCATTTGTTAATTGTACAGTTACCCGTGAATAGGAGTAGACAAATCATAATAACTTTCATGATTCATCACATTTCATCAGTATCAGTTTGAAATGTGTCTTTTTTCAGTGAGGTTTCTCTGTTGGGTGGATTGCCATGAAGTTTGGTACACACATCATCAGATAAAATGGATCCACTCATCCAAAATCCACAGATCAAAACTCCCCTTTGTCTACTACTTTGATTTATGGCTAAATACCTGGAGATGTCATTGTCCACATCGGCTGAAATTGTAGATTTATAGATATTTAGTGATGTTATTCTTAGGACGGTTCCTGACTGAGTGAAATTACCCAGTTGTATCGAAGCGTCAGCCACATGATAAGAGACGGTTGAATTCCCTAAATTCTTAGGAAAGATGCTTCAATGCTTCCTTTCTTAAGGACACACTGAGCCGTTCTTTACAAAGACACAACCTTGTGAGAACTCTTTGAATACACCACTCCACTTATTGATTGATTGTTTGGTAGATAAAATGTCCGAAAATGAGAAGACAAAGAAAATGCTTAAGTTTTGTTTGACAGTCCAAAAACCCAGAGATTTTCATTTTACTGTCAAAGAAAACAAAACAAAACAGCAAATATTCTCATTTGAGAATCTAGGAACTGGACATTTGATATCAACTATTTATCATAGATTATGCTGACTGAATTTCTGCTGAATGTTTAATCAATGACAAATTGTTACAGCCAAACAGTGTACACTGTGTTATGTGGCTATGCTATGAGCTTTGTCCCTGTCCATGAGTACTGCTTATCTTTTGAGGGTGGCAGGAGGGCAGACATCTGGTGGGAGTGGGGTCTACGCTGGACATGTGCTGGCATATTAAAAACAAATAATCATTCATGCTCATTAACGGTGGGAGGAAACCCATGCAGGCAAGAAGAGAATATGCAAACTCCACCAGGTCAAACAAGGGTCTGAACCCAGAACTCCCTGTTACCTGTTAAACAGCAGCGTGCATGGTGGCTCATCTGTCTGTCGATTTCAACTGTTGCTGGTTATTATTGACATCATACCTGCATGTCTTCCCGACACAATCAAATGTCCCGTTCTTAATTCAGTCTGTCAGCTCATTCCATTAGCATTATGTGGACGGAGCTCACTGTGCGCCACTCATTTAATTTCCCCTTTCATCAGCGACCTGGCGAGGCTTGAGTTCCCCTGCGTGCTATTAAATAATGGGTCTTTCAAAGATTAATAGTGCGCAGATCTCTATCAATAGTTCCGATGGTTCTGGAGAGAGACACACAGCGGAACAGCCACAGAGAGAGATCTTGATGTCTGAGGAAGGTTTTTGGATGTCATTGGATGATGGATGTTGAAAGTCTGGAAAACTGTCTGCCTCCCTTCTTCTCCTTCTGCTGTTGTCTGGGCCAATTTCCTTTAGCTCAGGGATCCTTCAACTACTGCACAATAGAGGTCTTATCTTTAAGTAAAAGTAATATGAGTGCAGCCTGAAAGTCTGCAGCAACAAAGGGCCCCCGGGCTCTGGAGTAATACTTACATGTATATAGCTACAGCAAGACTTTAATATTTCATATTACAGCAAGAAATAGAAGAGGAGAAAACCGAGTTATAAGAGGCTGACGACTTACAGTACTCAAGCCCTATGATTATTTTAAGGCTAATGCTTTTCATTCTCTTTATATTATTTGTGTCAACCTAAATGACACCATCACTGCCAGTCAACTGTGCCATCACCATAGAGCTGTCATATCAATGAGGTCATGCCTCCTTTTCCCTGTGCTGAAGTACAATTGGTACTGTCTGAGAGAGAAAACAAATACCCAGCCTAACCCAAATATGTTCTAATATCCATCAACGCGCCCATTAATAAATCCATCCATTCAATCGTTTACGGTCATTATCATACACCGATGCAACCCCTGAGTGCCGTTAGTGAGGAAGGGCAATATTGAACAATCAGCGGTAACCCTTAAGTGTGACAAAATTAATCGAATTCTTGAACAGGTTCATCTATGGACGGATGTAATGATCTATTGGTCGAGGCATTGGACTGGAGCTGCAAACACCAGCCCAGCAACAGTGGTCTGCCCTGGAGACTTGAAGCTATAAGACCATGGAGGAAGGGAGAGGAGGGCTGCCTGACTGGCTGCAGTATCTGGGACAGGGCAGCATTCAGCAGAGCAGATCCAGGCTAATGCAGCCAGGCATCAAGTCTTTCCTGATGTGCAAGTTCTGCCCGTAGTGTCTCCCTTCAGGCAGAAGGACCTCGGAGCTGCAACTGCCATCACATATTGTGGCATACATCCCTGAGTCATAGCACAATGCCTGAAGCAGTGGCACAGCGCACACACAGACACTCGGTGCACTCGAGAGTGAAAAGGAAAACACATCCTCAGCTGAAGACTTCACAGGGCTGAAACAGCATTCATTCATTCATTAGATGTTATTGTGTGTGTGTGTGTAGTCCAGGAATTACTCATGTTGTGGAGACCTGAGTCTATTTACACAGTGACATTATGGGGATTTGTCTTCCTTACGCAGACAAAGAGCAAAGTCTCCATCGTGTAAATCATTACATTTTAGGTTAAGGGTATAGGTTGGGGTTTAAACATAGGTCAATGCAATGTCCTGTGAAGTCATAAAGACACAATGTGTGCAAGTGTGTGTTTGTGTGTGTGTGTGTGTGTGTGTGTGTGTACCGGTCCTCACATTCTGACCCACTTTCAAAGAGCTGTTTGGGGGTCCAAGACTTGGTTTTAGAGTTAGGTTTAGAATTAGGTGTAGGTTTGGGTAAGGGGACAGGGTATGGATTATTCCAAAGACAGTCCTCACTTAAATAGAAATACAAGGTTATGTGTGTCTGTTCCTGTACTTATGCCTTTGTGAGGACCATTAAATCACAGACCCTACAGAGTGAGGCCATTTTTGGAAAGTGAGGACATCTGGACCAGTCCTCATCTTTTTAATGGGCTGCTTGAGGGTTAAGACTCGGTTTTAGGGTTAGAACCAGGTTTAGGTTGGTTAGTTTGGATGGTTAAAGAGAGGGTAAGGGGCTAGGTCATGTAGTAGGCCAACGAGTGTCCTCACTAGGATAGAAGTGCAAACGTCTGTGTGTGTGTGTGTGTGTGTATGTGTGTTTGTGTGTGTGTGTGCGTGTGATCAGCTGTAAACCACACGCAGCAGCATTATGATGCAGTTAACAACACTCCCCGGGATGTGTGTGTGCACAGTGATCTTCTGCAGTCGCACACGTGTCCAAACGAGGGATCGCGATGAGCGGTCATATAAAATCATGTCATGCGTTAAGCAAAGGCCCCAGAACAGCTAAACGCATTGTTCCGGTCTAGTTGTGTCTCGCTTGTCATGCACGGCACGGCACGGAAGAAGGAGGCTGCCGCTGGCCGCAGGGGTACAAGGAGGAGAGATGAGTGTCACATCGCCTACGCCCATTCATAACGTTGCGTGCTCTACGAGCCACATTCCCGGCATCCCCCCCCTTCCCACTGATCCACCAGGATTTAGCCCGTTCCTGTCCACTCTGTAGCCGGCGACCGTGCTTTCATTGCGCATTCAGCAGCATGGATGCGCGCTATCACTGCGTGTACATGTGGCACACGAACCACCACAGATTTAGACTGTGACCCCCTCTTGTATCTGTGTACATCCCCTGGTGACCTCAATTCAGACATAAATAGATGTAACCAGCCACACATCGGACGTGTCCGCTGCTCATAGAGGCGTCACAGATGCGTTTAAAACAATCAATATTCCCATTACACTGGTCGCGCAGCAAGTTGGATCGGCGGCCGCGGCCATGCCAGTCAAACCACGGGGCTAAACAAAGAGACAGGGGGAAAAGGGTCAGTCTTTTGTTGCTTCCTTTATAATCTTAATCGGATTTAAATCTCTCCATCGCCTTCCACCGCGCCCACGGGTGTAGCCCGGTGGACGCCACCAGCATCAGCCCAGCGTCATTTCGCTGTGCTAAAGATTAAGCAGAGGGGGGATGTAAGGTGCAGCTCCTCCATCAGACAATAACACCGGGAAACACCGAGAGGACTCACCTCGTGGAGTGAGGAGGAGACGGGCGGACGGGAGTCAGGGAGGGCTGCCCACCCTCCTCCCTGAAAAACACGATGAGTCCCGCGGATCAGACCGGGTGGACGGTTGTCTCTCACGTTTGTGTCCGCGGCGTCCTCCCGGATGGTGGTGCTGATGTGTGATGGTGTGTGTCTGTGTGTGAGGGAGGAGGAGGAGGAGGAGGGGGCTCGGCTATGTGCTGGATGCTGTCATCGCGCTGGGACTGTTCTCTAATCCTGAGCTCAGAAACAACCCCCCACCCTCCTGCCTCCGTCCGTCTCTACTCCTCCTCCTCCTCCTCCACTGTCTGCCCGGAGGAACCTCCTCCACAAGGTCAATGAGTCAATCATAATCATAATAATAAAGAATTATTCTTGTTGTACTACTACAAAATGATAAATATAATATAATAATAATAATGTTATGATTTATGATGCAATTTATTTAGTTTAACCTGCTAATTTACAATTATAGGGACTGTTTTAAATAACATAAACTTGTGTTTACCTTCATTGACATTCATCTTTTTTATTCCGAAGTCTGACGTGTTGTGTTTCATTATTATATAACAATGTTGGGTGCAAATTAATAAACCAAATTGCTAGAATTCTTCTTATTCTACTAATACCATTTATTATGAGTCATTTTACTATTGGTACTTTTTATACGTTGATGCTCATACTTTACCTTTATATTTTAAATGCACGACTTTTACATGATCATTTCTACTTGAATATAATAACACAAAAACTATAATAATAACAACAATGATAATAATAATAAGGATTATTATAATGATCAGCATCATTTATAGTAGTAAAGTATTAAATAGCACAATAGTAAGTTCGTGCATTGATTAAATTATAATTGTTTCGTCAAAAGCATTAATGTATTGTGTTACAGTAATTATTTTTGGGTAATTGTATTTAGTTAATGCATTTTTCAAGAGTTTTAACTGATATTGGCTCCTGCACTGGTGCCTGTCTTTCTGAGGGTGCTCTGCTGTAATTAAAGTCCAGAAACTCAATGGGTAAGTTAATTTACCAACAGCCCGAAAGCCTAAATATTTTTTTGAAATTAAGTATTCATTGCTCCTCCACAAAAACATAGTTTAGTCTTCAGCCTTTTTACACACAAATCTTAAAATGTGTTAAAATAACAACTAAATGCCATAAGCTTGAACTGGGCACAATTTGTACTTCTCTTTAGAACAGGTAATATATGAGCCACAAACAAATAAACTTGCTCATACAAGATATGAAATGTGAAAATATTTAGAAACAATAACTACACAGTGATAACACTTATCACCGTTACATTTAATATTTGCCTCTCTGGCCTGTTCCTGCGGTTTGTCCCTCGGTGGGTGCCGTTGTCGTACAACCTACTTCCGGTTATTGCGTCTTTCCGGTTTCTTGCTTATTTCATCCATGCTCCTGAGACGGTGAATTTTCTCTCAACACGTTCGGCGGATAGAAGATCCGGTAAAAACAGAAGCGATCATGTTCAAACTGGAAGGACTTGGACCTAAAATGGACCCGGAGGAGATGAAGAAGAAGATGCGTCAGGACGTCATGTCGTCTTTGAGGAACTTTCTTCTTTACGTCGCTCTCCTCAGAGCCAGTGAGTTCGGACCTGTGACATTGACATATAGCCTCATACTTATCATATTAACCCCCGCAGAGGGATCTCCAGTGGTGTTTACTTCATATTTGGTCTCTTCATGCAGTTGATATTCAGATCTGGAAGAAGCGGACATGTTGGTCTTTGGCTGTTTTTTGATTGACAGTACAGTATTTCTTAGAGGATGATTGTAAAAATCAAAATCATAAAGGTCACTACATTGATAAATGTTTCACACACACAAGATGCTTCAGTTCTGTGTCACTGTGTCTCTTCTAATGCAAGACAGTTTTATTTATAAAGCACGTGTAAATACACAGAGGACGATTCAAGGTGCTTTAAAAACAACAAAAAAAGTAAACAATTTATAATCAGGCAGAACAGTTTAAAAGAAGTCTAAAGCAATAAATAAAAAATAATAAAAACAGTAGAATAAAGCAGTAAAGAGAAAATTTAACAATAAATCCAAATGGAATTAAAGTGAAGTAGATGGAACTGTGTAAAATAATCGAATAAAAACAAAGGAAAATACAATGATGACAATGTAAAGTAGCTTAGTTTTACTGACCATCAGGGAGTTGTTCTCAGTGCGATGCTGCATGCCAACGATAAACTGCTTCTCCTTGTTCAGACTTTAACAGTCTAATAATCTGTGTTTCCTTCACGCACAGCTCCATATGTGCTAAATAAGCTGGACAGCATATGATTGGACCTGCTGACCTCTTCTCTCCTCCACCCACTACGAGTTTCCTGTGTCGGAGACGGAGCACAGACCATCATCATCATCATCATCATGAGCAGACCGCTGGGGCCAGGGCATCATCTTCCCCCCCGTGTGAGACGACCAGCGTCAGTCCATCACTGTGACCGAAATCCAACCTGTTCTCGTTTCTAGTCCTGTTGTAAACATTAGTCTATTATTTTGTGTGTTTTTTGTTAAATAAATTGTGATCATTGTTAAATGCAGTGTGGGACAATGTGCAGGGTTGCTGCATCTTGCAATAAAGACAAATAATGTTGAAATGGTTTAAATATGTTTGGCTGTTATGTTCTCAAAGATATGGAAACAGTCGGCACAACAGGAGTTTCACCAAACTACTCTGCCAGGAATTGATTATCATTTTTGTTTTGCTCTCAGACTCTCAAAATCCTAGATCGGCCGGGGGGGAGGAATCAGTGTTTGAGTGGGTTTTCTCTGGGTACTCCGGCTTCCTCCCACAGTCCAGGAACATGTGCACTGGGGGTAGATTTGATTGGACCATAATATTTTTTAATTAATCATAATATAGGAAATGGATGGATGAACAGACAAACTGAGAGATTGGTTGTCTTCCCACTACAAGGTAGATGGAGAACAAGTGTGATTAACCTCCATATATTTTCCAATGAACTAAAATGGGGAGAAAAAAAAGTGTCACGTATGTGTATACGTAAATATTTATTTAAAGGGTCTACTATATTGTCTACTCTCAAATACTCTGACTGGCAGGGTGCCATAGTTTTAACTAAAACAATCTTTATATAACACCTTTTATAACAATGTGCTTTACAAGTTAAAACTCAAATTTAAGGCAGGAGATAAAAAAAATGTTAGGTCAAAAGTCAAAAATTTAAAAGAGGACATTTAGTTAAGTAGACAAATGCAAGTGATGTGTGGTCGTACAATAATAAATTGATCTGAGTAATAGAGAATGAGGTGCACTTTCAAGAGATAACCGCCTGGGGGCGATGTTTTATTGCAAGAACTGTTGGTGGTGCCGGCGACAAAGGATGCAGGATGCAACATGGCTGTGAGAGCGGGATGAATTATTCACACCAGTAACTACTGGGATAGATACCGTTACAGTGCTTAAGTTGCAGCAGTGAAAGAGGACCAGCTTCGCGGACAGAGAGCGGCTGCTGCTGGAGACAAAGCCCGGGTCGGAGTCGCATCTCACCGCGTCATAGTTGGAGCGGGCCCGCCCAGACTCTGGAGCAGCTACGGGACACAGCAGACAGATGCACATCAGCCGGAAGGAAGGCTGCTGTCTGTCCTGAAGCCGAGCTCAGCACATGAGACGTGGATGATAAGAAGCGTCTCCTCGCGCTGCTTCTTCCAGTGACCTTCATTGTGTGAACATGGACACCATGGACTTCCCAGGTCATTTCCAGCACATCTTCCAGCAGCTCAACCACCAGCGCCTGCACGCTCAGCTGATCGACTGTGTGGTGCTGGTGGGAGGCCAGAGCTTCGAGGCTCACCGCTCCATCCTGGCAGCATGCAGCTCTCACTTCAGAGCCCTCCTGAGCTCCAGTGACGCTGGAGATGAGGTTGGAGCAGCGTGGGTCGACAGAGGTGAAGGCCCAAGTGTGATAGATCTGGATCCAGAGGTGGTGACCCCCGAGGCCTTCTCCACCCTGCTGGACATGATTTACACCTCCACCCTCTCCCTGGGACGCTCTAACGTGATGGACGTTCTGCTGGCCGCCTCGCACCTCCATCTGAACACTGTGGTGAAGGCCTGCAAGCTCCACCTGTCCAGGAAGAACTTCCCTGCTTCGCCGCCTAAAGGATGGAGGTCAGTGCAACAGCAGCAGCAGCAGCAGCCGTGTCCCCCCTCACAGGCCGAGAGTTCGCCCTCCCTTCAACTGGTCTCGTCTGCCATGGAGGAGGACCCAGATGAAGATGGAGAGGTAGTAGAGGTGAGCCAATCGATTGGGGAGGTCAGGGGAGTCAATGGAGAGACAGGTGCAGCCGCACCGTCCTCGATGTATAAAAGGAAGTCACAGGAGGACAGGCTCAGCGGCAGGAAGAGAAGCTGCAGAATGCCTGAGGGAAACTACAAGGAGTGTTCTACCACTGTGACCAGCAGAAGCACTGTCAGTGCAGAGGAGGGAGGAGATGATCCACCGTCCCGAGACCACCTGAGGACAGCTGATGGACTTTTGGAGAACCAAGGGGATGAGGAGGTGGAGGAGAAATACGAAGCAACCAGGGGAGAGTCAGAGGAGATCCAGCTGCCGAGCCAGTCGGACAGCAGCACGGGAGGTGCAGGGGCGTTGAAGAACGATGGAGATACAGATGGAGACACGGTGGTGAAGGTAAAAGTGGGAGAAGAAGGGGAGGAAGAGGTAGAGGAGCCAGAGATGGTGATGCTGGAGGTGAAAAAGGAAAATCTAAGCTCTTGCTCCCCAGATTTAGATTCTCCTCCATCCCAACCACTAGACTGCACAGACAATTTGAACGCACAAGTAAATAATGAGAAAATGTCCACGGCAGCCGACCCAGCACTGGGTGGTGTTGGCTGTTTACAATCTCAGCTGTGCACAGATCTTCAGACTGACACACACAGGGACGATGGGGATTTGTGTGAGGAGGCTGAAGGCCTGGACAGCCTGTCAGAGCTGGCCTTCTCCTGCTTCCTCAATCCCAGCGCCCTGGGAGCCCTGGAGGAAGAAGACAGCCTCGCTAGTCTCACAGCTGCAGCCACTGCAGCCGCCGCCGCCGCCAGCGATGCTGGAAATGTAGGTGAACCATGTCAAATCTCAGAAGAGGCAAAATTCTCTTTTGCTCAGTCCTCTGATTCCTCCTCCTCTCTTGTTTTTCCAGTAACCTCTGTCCCTCTGCAGCAGCTTCTTCCGACTCAGAGCTCTGGTTTTAGCGACACGCTCATCCTGCAGCCCACCCAGAACTCTTTAGCAGGGTTTCTAAGCGGCATCAGACCCGGCCTCAGTTTGGAAGCCTCCCTCGTCCCACCCACACCCTCTAGAGGTGGGACAGGCTCAGGTGCGACAACCTTCCGTCGCATTGCTCCCAAGGTGGTGCCTGGGTCAGAGGCCGGCACAGATCCGTCCTCCTCCTCTTCTGGGTCAGCGGGGGATGCTGCTGCTGATCGGCCTCCTCTAACCAGAGCTTCAGAGGATGTTATGTCCAAGTGCAAGAAGGCGGCAGCCGAGGACCATGTGCTGTTAGTAGAAGGGGAGAAGAAATACGCCTGCAGCATCTGCTGCAAAACCTTCATGAACCTGACTGACTGTAAGAAGCACATTCGTGTCCACACGGGAGAAAAGCCCTACCCCTGTCCGAAGTGCGGCAAGCGCTTCAGCCAGTCGTCCCACCTGTACAAGCACTCCAAGAACACGTGTGTGAACTGGAAAGACGAGCAGTCGTTCCCAGAACCGCTGCTCTGACCTCTTTGCTAGAGGAAGAAAACAAATTACACTATGAATCTGATTATTTTCAAATCTCAAACACTTGTTCCATGAAATCAAAAATCAATGTGGTTATATATTTACTTGATGTTTTATTTTGTTTCAACCAAGCTGTTTTTTCCCATAAGTGAAACATTCAATGTAGCAAAACCAATGTGAATGCACTGAAACTATCCTCAAAGAATAACATGGTTGATCTCACTCAAATTAAGAGTGATGAGAAAATAAAGAATTGCACTCAGTGACTTTTATTGATCATTTTTCAAGCACAAGGATCTTTTTAAGACACGCACAAAACGTCACAATTCTACTGAAAGATAAGTTTTTATTCTTCAGAAAAGCCAGAGCAGGAGTGTTGAAATGGAGCATCAGGTTAATCGTCAGGTTAAAGTGCAGACCAACGACTGTATGTCTAATCTTCATGGCAAGAACCGTGTTTAGAATGAGAGAGAAACATTCTACTTTGAAGGACTCACCTTCAATGCAAACAAGATAATTCTCTTACCATAAAAACTAAGGTTAAGGAGTGCTTCTAGCTGAGGGGACTAAACTTTGCACCAAGCATTTCCTTCCTAAAAGTGCAGTTCTTTGTTACTGTGACAGAATCAAATGAAACTATCGAGGCAGATCTATTATCACATCTGTGGGGTTTCTGTTTCCTGTCTTCTGCAAAGCATCAGAGGAGACACAGCGGCTCCGCTTCAGACTCTAGAGGACGAGTTCTTTGGGCATCTCTGTGCCCCGTAATCCAGCCAGCAGGTTCTGAGCCGTCAGCACTGACATGACACCTCTTGTGGCGTAGGTGGCACTGCCGATGTGCGGCAACACCACTGAGGAAAGAAAGAGGACACAGGGTACCATAAAGAGAGAATCAGGGCAAAATTCCTTGTCCGTTTTTTTTAGGGCCGAAATTTCTACTCACCACAGTTTTTGAGGGTTAGAAGGGGATGGTTTGGTGGGAGTGGCTCGGGTGTTGTGACGTCCATTCCAGCGGCAGCTATCTGTCCACTGCTCAGAGCCTCGTACAGATCGTCCTGGTTCACCACAGTCCCCCTAAATCCAATAATTCACCATATTTTCATCCTCATGTCTTTTCCATACACACAGCTGGTGTCACAGAGATATGACAATAATCTAAACCCACTAACAGTCCATTTCATTTGTTATGCCGATGTGGTCACATGAGAAACATGAAACCAGGTGACACCTACCGTGGGTTTGAGCTCATTACCGTCATCTCTGCCAAACCTTGGAAATATGTTGCTTCATCACTGCGATGAGAACAAAGTACATAACGCCACAGCCTTACTGGAAACTACTCTTAAAGTCTACCTGCTTGAGTTGATGAGGACTGCGGTCTTCTTCATCTTGCTGAAGAAGGCCTTGTCACACAGCCCCTGGGTTTCTGGAGTCAGGGAGCAGGTCAGAACTATGAAGTCGCTCTCAGGCACAAGTGTGTCCAGAGGAACTGTTCAACAAAGAGAAGAAGTTAAAAAACAATTGATTTTTATCATACAATTTTAGATATGATTTTCACAGTTTTACAGTTTCTCTCATTACTCTTACCAAATTCTCCATTCAGCTCTGCAGCCTGGGGCTTGGCTGTTCTCCCAGAGTAGAGCAGCCTCTTCACCCCAAAGGGCATGAGTCTCTTAGCAACGGCCATACCTGAATAACACATGTTGCTAGTTAGTTGAGGTTACAGTTAGTTACTGGATGTAGCCATATACCAAAGCAAAAGAAGAAATCATAAGCCTACCAATGCGTCCGAGTCCAATGATTCCTACTGTGCTGCCAGAGAGGCCATATCCACACAGCCAGATGGGGTCCCAGGAGCTCCAGCCACCACTGAGAGAGTAACACAAACACAGTTGGACCATTGTGCCAGTTTAAGTAATTACTTGTACTTTTAGCTTAAAAAATAACAGAAACACAAATCACGATCAAAAGAAAACACAGCTGATACGAGTCAATGTGTAACTCTGTGAGACTGACTTCTTGACCTCCTCCACTCCCTCTGGTAATCTGCGAGCAGTGGCCAGCAGCAGAGCCACAGTCAGTTCAGCCGTGGCGTCGGTCAGCACGTCCGGAGTGTATCCAACACGTATACCACTGGGGAAAACACACAGCGCTGGAACTTCAGAGGTCATGTGACACTTTTAATCTATTAGTCAGAGCTGGGTTTTGACGGCGTAAGCTGCAGTTTGTTAATGTAACCTACCGTTTTTTTATTTCATCCACAGCCAAGTGGTCGAACCCAACGGACATGGTGCTGATCACTTTCAGGTTCGGTCCTGTAATCAGAGACAGATCTAGACACTTGTACATTTGATAAGACAGCTGCTGGTCTCTAATTTAAGCTGAAATAGTGAAAGCATATTGAACTAGGCAATCAGCAGGGCTCTTACAGTCGACAGGGCCCAAGAGTCCCATTAAATTCACACAGTCATAGATATCACATCATGCACATGCGCGCACACACACACACACACACACACACACACACACACACACACACACACACACACACACACACACACACACACACACACACACACACACACACACACACACACACACACACACACACACACACACACACACACACACAGAGAGAGATGAGAGTGACCTGCAGCATCCAGGACCTCAGCATCGATCTTGTCTGTCAGCATACACAGGAGACCGTCAGCCCGTTCAACGCCCTTGAGAAGCTCTGCTCTCGGCACTGGTTCACTCGAGTCCCACTGAGACACTTCACACCTGTTTGCATGCACACACAACAGAGACATGGCTGAAACAGGTACGTCCTGCAGAGGCTCCCTTCAGATGACGGGGCCGTTAGTTGAGAACGTCCTCTGCCAGCGACCATATGGACCATCAGTTAGCAGAATCTATTCTGCTGCACTTTATTCACTCACAGACTTATTCTTTACCATCACACGAGTGGTAGTGTTGTAAGATGTTTCACTTATAGTAATAATAGATGAATTTATAGAGCATTTTTAAACACAAAGTACAAAGTGCTGAACAACAAAAAAAAACATTTTGAACATATAGCAGGAAGTACATCGGTAATGATAATAATAGAGATAGAGTATCTGCTGGTGCTACACAAACTGCTGCTTTGCTAAAGTCAAGTAACAGAGACACGTCTTACTCTCCGGCCGCAGACAGGAGCTTCATCCCCTCCTGAGGGATCCTCCGAGTCACGAACACCTTCATGAGTTTTCCAGCTGCCTGCATCACACTTCGATAAATCGTGTCCGGAACAGAAGAGCAGAGTCTAAGAGGAAAGTTCACAGTTTGTCCAGGTACATACTTCACTGATAGCTCTTCTTCTTCTTCTTCCTCCTGGTACCGGGCGGGTTAGACACCTCAATGGCGCAATGCTGCCCCCTACTGTTGGGTGTTTAAGGTGCACGTATGTATGTAAATATGTATTTATAGATTTATACATTATATTCCTATATAATCTGCACTTAATATGCATAAATAAAAACAGCAAGGAACGATACATTTATATTTCTGTATCTTTGTTTTTATTTGTTGACAGTATTCTCAAGTCTTTGGTTCTCAAACAAACATTGAGAAATAAACATCCGTTCCACTGACAGATATTACATGGGTCACTTTGAACTAAACTACTGATACTTGTGTTTTCATGAATCACAAATGTTGTTTTAACTGAGCTGTGAAAAGACTTGAGATGGGTCGTTGTTGCCTCACTGATGCTATGAGAAGTACTGTTTAAGTGTTTTGTTTTTTCTCAGTATTTCTAGAGTAGAATATCATGAAACTGACATGCAGGCAGTGGGAGTCACAATGAACAAGAGTCCGGTGAAATATATTTGTCACCTCTCAAGGATTTTTTTAATGCATATTTAATAGGAGCAGGTTACGAGTGCAATAATACAAATTGAGCTGACTTTCCCTTTAGTTTTCTCAATATTTCTACAGTAAAATCTTCTGAAACTTGACATGCAGACAGGGGGACTCACCATGAACCAGAATGAAAGGAGAATTATTTGTCACCTCTTAAGGATTCTTTTAAAATAATATTGAATAGGAGCAATATATGTTTTATGAGAAATAATGTAAATTAAGCTGACATGTTTTCTTTAATTCTCTTTATAAAACACATATATGTAATATTCCATTTCATAAAACGTGTTAATGTGTTTGTGTGCAAATCAAATCAAATCTCCATAATAAGGGAAATTAAACTTTCAACGTTTATTTTCGGGTCTTTTCTTATTTCTGCTCCAAGCATCTGGACCGTAACACCCGTAGTAGACGCGCTGTAGACGCGCATCAACATTTAAGCTGGACCGTGTTTCCACAAACCACACGACCACAGACTTGTGTTTCCTTATTTCTCTGGAATCGAACCCACTGGGATCAATGGTTCAACTCGATCTCACCTTTCCCGAGTCTCCGCTGCCGGAGGACGTCAACGTAGCCGGACGTGTTGGTGCATGTGACGCCTCCGGCCGCTCCTTCTCCTCCTCCTCCGCCTCCTCCTCATCCGCCGGGGACGCCACTGTACACAGTGAAGTCTTCTCCCTGGACCCGAAGCGAGGGCGGAACAAACCGGGAGCTGTCGCTGCCAACACGCAGGAGCCGGAGCAGGAAGCGGAGACAGGAGGGAGTCGAGTGTGGACGAGGTGACGAGTTTGTGTTTTATCACTTCGGTTGATCGTTATTTATCTTCGTCGTCCTGTTCGCAGCGGCGGATCAACACGGAGCGTCAGCTGTTGGCTACGAGTCCAGCAGCCTGCTGCTGTTTCCCCGAAGCTCACTCAGATGTGTGTGTGTGTGTATGTGTGTGTCTGTGTGTGTGTGTGTGTGTATGTGTGTGTGTGTGTGTGTGTGTGTGTGTGTGTGTGTGTGTGTGTGTCTGTGTGTGTGTCTGTGTGTCTGTGCGTGCGTGTGATCAATACATTTACAGTGTACGGTCTCGTGTAGACGCTCCAGCACTTTCACCTCTTCATGGTTTCACAGCATAAAGTCCCGGTTTAAAACGAGCTGCAGCCTGATCCCACATCTGCTTTTTATAATGGAGGCGTCTTCAGCCGAGTTCGTTTCGTGTTGACTCTCAACAGTGGTGAGTTGAGTGGTGCACACATATGTCCTTGAAACGGACTCGATGTAGGTTATTATTTCATTTTTTGTCGTTTACTTTAGTTATATCGGTCGATTTTCTCTGCACTCAACGACCTGAGCCCGTAGCCCGAGGCACATCCTTCAACTCAGGACAACTTTATCAACAATAAGAGTCAAATCCTCTCCAACCACAACAGGGAACTGCATTATCTGCATTTGATCTCATTCAAATAACTTATTTTGAGTATTTCCTGCCTTTGTGGTGTTATGACATGATAATGCTGCATATAGACAATGCAGTTTCATCATCAGTTTGTGTAAAGAATAATCAATTCTACCTTTTGAGTCAAGGTATGGATTCGATTGTGGATCACAATCTATGTAATGTTGATATTGATCTGTAATAAGATAATATTGTGCCATGTTCTAGATCTCTAGCTTCTTCCTTCTAGATTAAATGTTCTGTGATCTTATTACAGACAGTACTTGATGATATTGATGATGTTGATATCAATTCGCTTACATCTGACCCAGCCGCCAATCATGTGAGTCGTTGGGGTGGGGGGTTGGGGGGGTGTCACATGAGTTACAGTAGGAATGGGTGTCAAGCTGCCGGGGGGAGGGATTTTCAAGACTGCATTGGACATGGTTGAAAAATGACATCGTATTTCACCTCCTTCTGGTGTCTCATGCTTTGAGACTCTTTTAAACCATATCTGGTCCAAATGGAAACCACCCACACACAGAGTCCTCAGGCTCGTTGTTTTCTCTCCCTGGTGCAGTGCTTGTTTTGCTGGATGTAATCAAACAAAATATTCCTTTCATTTCCAGAGAACCCCTCCAGTGTCACCCCACCCACTGCACACGTTTGGCTGAGGAACCTGCAGAGCCTGTCTGAGCTTGTCAGCCACAGTGGGTTTAGTGCAATGGCTCTGTTGACCCTGCACAGGATTCCATCCCTCTCCACCGCTCCAGTGAGTCCCCCCCGTCTCCACGCCTGTTTTTTGCTTCATATTCTCACATATGAAAGTTACCTTTCACTTCAGTAGTGATCCAGGACTATCGGAGCTGCCCCTGCTGGACCCTTGTCCATGAATGTGTCCTTTGTGGGTATCTGCTCTGTATTTGCCTGAATGATAAAGAGGCTGTTATGTTTTTTAGTTGTTGCCGGGGATGGAATTGCACTGATAGGTTCTATTTGCCACAGATTTGTGGTCGGCAAAATATATTTTTTTAAGGCTCCCATTCACAGTCATTAGAGCAGTGTCAAGAGATGATTGAATCACAGTCTGTCCAAATCTGTTCAAATCATACAAACACTTCATCACCCGGCTCTGTCCGTAACTTTATCTCTTCTCATTCTCTCATTCTTCTGTTGAGCTGATTTAACTTTACGTCAGAAGCTTGTTCTTTTCTTCCGGTGTTTATCATTGCCAACCAAATCCTACATGACCTGACTGTGGGTCCAGGCCTCCTTTTATTTGCATATTCTGTCACTGAATCGAATCGACTCTTCTATCTTAACGTGTGCTCTCTCTTTTTATCTTCTTCCCCTCCTCATCGTTTCCCCTCCTGGCTCCTGCCCACTTCTCCTCTTACATTTCTGTTTATCTTTCTTGACTCTGTCTGGACTTGTCAGTTGCGTAACAGGTAAAGTCGCTGTCTCCGTAAACCCTTACTATAGCTGCTACTTCTCTGTTGTACCCCCCCCCCCCCCCCCGCCCCACCCCATCTCCCCGCACTGCATTTCTTCTTCTTACCTTCTATAGTTTCACTGCTAATCTCTGTTTTCTCTTCTCACCCCTCGGTATCCTCTTCCTTCTACTCACATGTCACTCTTTGTGTCCGTCCTCCACTGCACCATATCTGTGTCGCACCACATTTCACCCGAGAAAAGGACTGAACAGTTTTTCCTGCCATATGTGTCAGCACTTTGAACAGGAAATACATTGCACGCACTGCTGCTGGTGCTCCCAGAAAGCTTGTCATAGTGTTTGAGGAGTTAGAAATGTGACCCTGCGGGAGCATTAGGATCAGTGATCAGCATGTACTCATAGTAATTAGCGTATTACAGCAGCCCAAGCATCGGCCTCCAAGTTTCTTGGCAATGTGCATTTGTTCATAATTATAAAGCACCAGCTCCAGAGAAGCTTCAGTCTGCTGGAGCGTAAAGGAATGAAATAGAATAATACAAATCATCATCAATTAAAGAAATGATTTAGCATTTTTTAGGTTTGTAGAATTACACACAAACACATCAGAGATTAAATATTAATATTTTCCTTCTCTGTCTGTCTTTGTTGTGGTTTACTTTATTTTGAAAGGATGAAAGCCTCCAAAAAAGAGGGAGACTGCAGAAAAGGTAGATGTGAACCCTCGTCCTCTCTGAATTGACATTTAATGACACTCGTAACAGAATGATTTTTTAACTAACTGATGTGTTTGCGTCTCAGGGAGAGCTTTGCCCTGGTTAAAGGGGCGGTGCTTCTGCTGGAAGAGGGCGAGGGCGAGGACCCCCACAGTGAGACGTCTCACAAACCAACGTCTCCCACGAAGAAAGAGGGCGGAACGTCAAACACACGGCACAGACACCTGCACGCCATGATTGAGCAGCTCAGGCCAGAGGATACCATCCAGCTGGTGAGACCTCGTCTTCTCACGCACGATAGGAATCGGATCAGATCTCAGGTTAAAGGGGCCACATGCAAACTTTACTGTTATATAGCCATTAACAGCTGTGTGCTCACCAGTTTAACATTTTGCTCCTCAAGACACATACGGAGTATAAGAAAAACAGAGATATGTTTCTTTAAGTGGACCACAGCCAGTGTCTGGGCTTCTCTGTAAACAACACTGACTTCCTTGACTTTTAATTTTCCGAAGAAGGCCAAAGAAAATAGAAAGCACAGGCATTTTCTCTGTGCATAATCAGCGAGGTTTTGTGAGATAAATTGGAGAATCCAGACCTCAGAAGAAACTGCAACATGTCGCACAGACGCACGGTGTTTACAGAGCATCAGACCTGTTGCGTTTACATCTTGTCTCCTTTCTGTCTCACACATCCTCCGTCTCTCTGCCGCTCTTGTTTTCTGCCATGCAGGCGGTGCAGCTGGAGTCCATGAACCCCAGCAGAGTCAGGTATCTGATCGTGGTTTCCACCCTCGGCAGCAAACAGGAGAGCGTCCTGCTGGGGATGGATTTCCCCGACTCAGACAGGTGTGTGTCACCAGCATGCTGGTGCACTGTTTCACGAAGAGCAAACATCCATTGACGTTTTAAACTTTGTTCCTTGCCTTGAGTCTCTGTGTACCCACTGGCTCTTTGCAGTGACCGGTGCACCATCGGCTTGGTTCTGCCGATATGGAGCGACATGCAGGTGTATCTGGATGGAGACGGGTAAGACACGTTTGGATTTAAACTTTTAGCAAAAGTGGGGATGATGACTGAGTAAAGGATTTCGAAGCAGCAGCAATGAGTTTAGGAGGCTGGGGCACAGATGGTGCTGCTCGATGCCTGGGATTCTGGCCAGAGATAATGAGAATGAGTAATGACTCTATTTATGGAGTTGAATCATGCTCCATAAATCACGACTGCTCCTATCACTCACTAAGACCTCTGGATAATCATGGAGCTCATGTGCTTTGGAATGTGAAGTATGTTTGGCTTCGGTCTATAGCTGAGAGTGTAGCTGAGGAAAGATCTGGTAAATAAACTCCCTGTTTGGGTTGTAATGCATCCAGAACCCCTAAATATCCACTGCAGCTCTGGTGTGATTCGTCTTAACTGTCTAAAAGCAGTGACTCTGTGCTGTGGCTCTGCTGCCTACTGCCATGTTTTAACTAATCACCATCACCCGCTGAATGTTACCGATACGAGACGCTTTGATTGGCTGCCATGTTCACCCTCATCAGGCTGGATCGCACCTCCCACTGTGCTCACTTCTCACTGGCCTCACATTTTCTTTCCTCACGAGAACAACCGCTCATTTACACTGAATAATACCAGGATTCAATTCTAAAAATAGTGGAGCGTGTGTCAGTTTGCTTTGTAGCAACACTCACAAAGCTTCTTATAAGTGTGACTTCCTCTTCTCTCTTTCTTCTCTTTCACTTTCTGTTCCCCTGACTTAATTATCAGACCTCATGCTTGATTTTGTCCCTCAGTGGTTTCAGCGTGACCTCAGCAGAAGAGACCAGGATCTTTAAGCCTGTCTCCATGCAGACCATGTGGTGAGCAAAATACTGACACTCAGGTGTTCACACCAAGCATGAATGTACCTTTAATGGAATCCAGCACCACACATCCAAAAGTACCAAGTGACATTTTCTCCTTCTACCCCTCCCCACCAACATAAGGTCCGTGCTGCAGGCGCTGCACGGCTGCTGCGAGCGGGCGGTCAAGGCAGTGTTGATCCCAGGCTCTGGACTGGAATGGGCCGAGCACTACCAGAAGCTCATCGAGTCAGACCGCTTCTGCCTCAATGAGTGGGAGGCCATGGACGATCTGGAGTCAGTCCGAAAGGACGTTAGTGGACAGAGGTGAGAGGTGTTTCCTCTAAATGTCAGCGCAGTGCTCTTATCGGAACTAAGTGAGCTCCTGCTGCCAGTGGTGGATCAAGTATTTAGATCTTTTACTTAAGTAGAAATACAACATAATCCACTTCAGGCAGTCCAGCTTTTAAAGTCTAACATAAGCAGAAGTTCAAAAGTACTAACAGCTAAATATATTTGAAAAGTAAAGTAAAAGTGCTGAATAGGCCCATGTGATTGTTGTGTTATAAACCAGCTGTAACTTCTCTCAGAAAAAGTAATTAGTTAATAATTAAGTTCAAAATTGTCGCTCTACCTACAGTGTTTCTCCTAGGACTGTTCTCAGGCCTGGTATTTCTCACCCCAGTTTAAGAGCGGTGCATGAAACTGAAAAACACTCGGACACTCAGAAACAAGAGAGGGAGCAAAAGAAACTTAACTTTCATCAAAAACAACGAAAGAAATTTTGAATCGTATCAAAATAAGCTGTGTAACCTTTAACTACACATCATGAACTAAGCGTGCGTGATTCATTTCTGCAAATGGTGAAAAATGTCATTAATACTATACACTTTAAACTATAAAATAAAATTTTAAAAAGGAGATCTTACAGCAATTTTGTTGTTTTTTGTTTTGTTATTAAAAATTGTTTTTTTAGGGGGGCCTGGCTGGGGTTCATGCCACCAGGCCTGTACTGTTATAGAGGATAACAAGTTGTTATTTCCAAAGTAACAAATGTTCTCCGCTACATTCGTTCAAGTACAATACTTGATACACAGTAAGGAGGTACTTACTTTGTTATTTCCAAAGTAAGTACCTCCTTACTGTGTATCAAGTATTGTACTTGAACAAATGTTCTCCGCTACATTCGTCTGCCTGTAGCTATAAATGTGTAAATACAATTAAAGTTTTCACCTGTTCTTATTGCTAATGCACACCTGACAATCTGTACTAAAAGGTTGACTTGTCCCTGTTTGGGTAGCTCGGCAGACAGACTCTCCAACGAGATGCTGATCAAAGAGAACCTGAGAGACATTATGAGGACTGAAGACCTGGACAACCTCACGTCGAAAATGGTGAGACGTGGGCAGATGAGGAATTGGGAACTTCTGTAGCAGGGCTGCAGTTTAGTCCGTCAAATATTAACAAGAGGATGTTTGCAAACCTGCGTTGATCTTTGCTTTGCTCTGACGTAGGTGCATTCTAGTCTAGAGTCGAGGATCGGCTTCGATATGAGACCTTACAAGGAGTACATTGACAATGAGATCCTGGTCACCATGGCTCAGATGGACAAACCCTCTAAAATATTGGACTTTCTCTATCTGGTGAGTGGTAGCTCAGCTGCTAAGAGGTTGGTCAGAAGGCTTTGTTTTAGTTGGTGTGTTTGGTGGGTGCTTTCACCAGGATGTCGTAAGTGACTGTAACTTCCTCTTTGTGCTAGACATGTGTCGACAGTGACAGGGAAGATGGCTGTGTTGGCCCTTTTCTTTTCCTCCTCTGTGCCCTCGGTTGAATGTGTCCTTCTTTATCTGGTTTCAGGGCTCTGAGTGGAACGCCGCTAACTTTGAGGAGCTGCAGAAAAACAAGTCAGTGCGACACATTCTAAAGCTCTTTGTATCCAAGTTATCATCCAGAGTTTCCATTGTTTTAACTCTGAATTGTGTTTTCCTGAGTCACTGCCGCTGCTCTGACCCTGCGTCTATGTGTCTTTCAGTGTGGGCTACATTCTGAATGTGACGAGAGAGATTGACAACTTTTTCCCAGAGTCCTTCACGTACATGAACATCAGAGTGTACGATGTCGAAGCCACCGACCTGCTCCCCTACTGGACGGACACATACAAATTTATCAACACTGCAAGGTAGTCCTGAAACCGTGCACACATACGAAGACTCTTAACATCCAAACGTGTGTAAAAGCATTGCCCTGACAATCACACAGCTACCACATGTATGGCTTCAACCACTTCACATGCAGAAATGCTGAATCATGTTTATATATTTGTGACCTGAGACTCCGTCAAAAAGGGAAATAGGTAATTTGTGCCGACTAGGGGTGCAACGGTTTTTAGTCACGGATAAGATCTTTTTCAGATCTGCAAAAAGAATCGAGAGAAATATAACGTTGCTTTCTTTTCACTAAAGAACCTAAACTATAACAAAGTAAGAACTTTTGCAACATTCCACTTGTTCAATGTTTAAATAATAATTTTAAGTAAACTATTTGATGCTTCCTTGTTAAATAGAAGTGCAAAATGAACAATGGTGAATAAATCAAGCTTTTTGTTGTTCTGTCTTCAATGTTTCCAATTAGTTATCTAGACCGAAGCGTATCATATTCTAATTTGTCCTGCCACAGTCTCATATTGAACCAACAAAAGATACAAGTGAAGAGATTTCTAAATTAGAGTTTTTTCTGCCTGGTGCTCGCTCTGCCTCTCTCTTGAACACTTGCAGTATCGTTTTTTTACGTTAAAATTGTCTGAATCTACAGCCACCTTTTCTCAAGCTCATAGCTTTTAATTATCAGGTGTTTTAAAAATGGATTTCCTGTGGAGCTGAAACCTCAAGTAGAACTCTAAACCACTGATGGAGCTTTTCTCTTTCTCTTGATCTCTGTGTTGCAGGAAGAGGGGAAAGGCGGTGTTGGTGCACTGTAAGATGGGTGTGTCTCGCTCTTCGTCCACGGTGATGGCGTATGTCATGAAGCAGCAGCGCTGGTCGATGGATGTGGCGATGGGCTACGTCAGGGATCACAGGTCCATCGTTAAGCCCAATGATGGCTTCCTGAAGCAGCTGCAGACCTACGATGGCATCCTCAACGCAAGGTCCGGCCCACTGTTAGGACTTTTACTGTGCAAAGATCTATATTTCTAAAAGTTTCTTGTTTAGTTTTAGTTTTGGAATTAGTTTTCGGCTGCTTGTGAACGATTTGTGACGTTGATACATTTACTCGTGGATTAAATTTGTGTTGTTTGTTCCTCATCATTGCAGCCGGCAGCGTCACAGCGCACTCTGGAGGAGAAAGTCGAGAGACCAAAGACAGAAGTCAATTCGCAAAGAGGAAGAAGGCGATGAAGGAAAGCCAGAAGAGGAGGAGGAGGAAGAAGAAGAAGAAGATGAGGAGTATGAGGAGGACCAAGAGAGTCCAGATGACAAAGATTCCGGTTGCTCAGAAGAAAAAGATGAATCGGAGGAAGAAGAAGAGGTAATTAGTCACAACAATAACATGTTTATCCTTCATCCTTTAAATCCTGCAGATACTTATTTTATCTTCATGTCTTTAATCTTCTGAACCTCACGCAGGTGTTTGAAGAACCCGTCCCAACGTCTGACACCAATCAGGACCTTGGGCCGACGGAACCAGCCGCTGTCTGTCCCACAATAACTCTACACGAACCAGAAAAGGTGCGAGAAGCTGCCTGGCACCATGAGCCTGTACCTTCCCATGGCACGATAACATTCACTCATGTAGATATTCTTTTTCTCTCTGTCTCCCCTGCAGGTGGCTTCGAGCATTAATCGCAGCGGCAGGATGAACCTCTTCTCCCTCATGCAGTCCATCAGTGAACTGGATGCTGAAGATAAGGGACGTGAGCAGGTAAATGAAGCAAAGAGCAGAGAACAAGGAGCGAATGTCAAATCTCTCTCTGTTTTTGTTTGTCCAGTTCACTTGGACTCAAGGATGAGCTGATTTGATTTTGGTGGTAATTCTAGTTCACATCCTTCTAGATAGAGGAGAAACTCTGAGTTCCTTGTGACAGTGCCAGGAAATTGTAGATATAAAAGATCAAATGTAAATTCCAAAAGTTCTCATGTGGAGTTGTATAAGACTGAGTCTCTAATGTGCTCTAATCTTTTACAGCTTCATTTCTTCGGCCTTCAGTTAAAACAAACTCTTGACAGTTATAGCTGCAGCTATTGCTTGATTTAATTATTGAATAATTAACTGCTTAATCATTTAATCTGACTGCGATGTCTTTACTGCGTGTTTAGTCCATCTGTAAAAAATAGTAAGTTTACTTTCAAATACGAGGAAGAAAATCAACAAATTGTCACTTTTAAGAAGCTGGAAAAATGTCTTGCTTGAAAAATAAAACTATTATTGGATCATCAATAAAGCCACCGCTACACAACAAATTGATTGACCTACTATTCGTTGCCGCTCTAGAGAGAATTGTTATTTCCAGCTCCACATGTAATCGCTCTTTTCCTCATTTGTTCATTTCAAAGCTTCCTGGCAGCCCGAAGCGGTCTCCAGGGCAACGCAGGAGAAGCAATGCACGACGAGGTCTGACTCACCAGACGGCGTGTGTGGACGTTTCACCTGAACCGCGCAGCCTGCCGGACTGAGTCCACCCTCAAGTGAAAGAGGAGGGAGGGAGGGAGGAAGGGAGGAAGGAAGAGGAGGAGGAGGAGGAGGAGGAGGAGGAGTCTGAAGGAACGTGAGCTCCAGTAACATGCCAAGCTTTTTTTTTTTTACACTGTTCAGATTATTTTAGAACGTTTTTAATTCATGGTTTGAATTTCTCTTCTCATAATCATTAGAACTGATGGGTCACCATTGGTATAAAGGATCTTGCTGCAGTATTGATGTACCAGTAAAAGACAGGATGAGAGATTATTGTATTATTATGGTTTATAAAGTGTTTTTAATTTTAGAACATATCCTCCCACATATAGACGGTTTCTTCTTCCATGTACCATCCTCTTTCTCAAGCTCCTTTCTTTCCCTCTTCTTCAGCATTGTCTCTATGCAATTACTGTCCTCTGTAAAGTAGGCTGTATGCTGCCTTACCAAGGTCGTCAATGTTCTTCATTTCCTCTCTCTCTCTCTCTCTCTCTCTCGCTCATCAGAAGTCTTTTACATGAGCTGCTCACTGCTGTGAGGGTTCTACTGTGTCTAAGCTGTGCATTATGGACCAGGGCCAGTTTCATGGCACAAGCCTGTTTGCCAAACAATGTATTCCAATGTGCCAATGAACATATAGTGTATTTAATTGAAAATATGTATCATGTCACCTATTCCTATTTTATTTTCATAAACACCAGGACTGGGTGAGTGCCTTCAACCCGAGAATGAAATCCAACTTTGTGACTGGTGTTTTAATGTTTCTACTACGAGGTGGTGGCTGAACATTGGATGTACCTTGTGCTATTTCTCACTTGGTGTGATTGCAGTATAAATGTGAGCATGTGTGTGTGTATAAAGCATATATATATATAAGCAGTATATGTATCCACAGGTAATTGCTGATGAGCTGGGTGCATGTTGTGTTTTTATACAGGCCTATGAGAGCAAAGCGTTCACGTATATTTATATGAGCATTTAATGGATAAATTATTCCACATATTGTTTTCAGATTTACTAGATGCTGGTGTTGTTTATCCAGAGAACTCAAGCTACAGCTTACTTTACATATAATCTGCATGATAGTTAAAACATCATGCACTTTATACTCCCACAACACTGTTCCCACTGCCTGAGCCAACATCAAGCTATGCTGTCCTCTGCTCTAAGTGATCCTTTTGGAAGACTCATTACTCTGTGTGTGTTTAAAACCAGGTCTCTTTGCCTTGTTGATTTAATCTCTCCACTGAATACACTGTCTCACTCTTGTTTACAAAAAGCATCACGAGTGAAAAATAAATAAACATCCTCCACAAACCGATTTTTTGTTTCTTGATTGAATGACACACTAGAGGACAAATGCTCGGGTCCACAAACATTTTATCCACAAGACACAAAGCACAAGCAACTGTACTTTCACCAGTGATTTGTAATTTACTCATTTAGATTCTGTACAGTCATTCTTCACAGAGCAGACACGAGAGATGGGAGGGATGAAAACTAAACTCATTTTGCGATGTATTTCCTTCTGGGTTCACTGAGCGTGACTCCTCCTTCTTTCAATGCTGTTCTGAAAGCCTGAACCTGTGTGAGAGAAAAATCCAGAGGAGGCAAATGAAGCAGGTGATGAAAAAAACGATATAAAATGAATCACTGCATCTTGTTTCTGCAAATCATGCTTGATGTTCTCACCGCGTCCGAGCGGTACGTCCAGGGAATGGCCCTGTACACCATCCTCGTGATGCCGGCCTGTTGACATCGGATCGCCAGAACCTCGCCCACCGCTTGACAGGTGGCCACACACCTGGTGGAGGCCAGCTCCCTCCTCAGTGACCACTCTGTGGTTGAGCAGGTCAGCACAGGGACCGGCGAGCTGCTGGAGAACACTTGTGCCGTCACATGGTGCTGGCTGCGGGAAAACACCAACCTGAAACGGGACAATACATAATGAATTAACGGAAACTGATGCAGGAAAATCCAAAGCTTGAAGAATATTTGAAAACAAAATGATGACTGTAGATCCTTTCTTCAGGATTACGCAAAAGCCACTTGATGGATTAACCTGACACTTGTTGGAAGGATGTGGTGTGGGCCAGAAAAGAAGCCATTCAGTTTCGGTTAGGATCAAGGGGTTGCAGGAATTTTTTCACATTTCATGGATTTGTCCGTGAATAATAGATGCCTCTTGAGTTTTAAAAGATCAGACATGGTAAAAATCTATGTGATGAATTTTGATGTGGTTTCAAAAAGGGACTGTTGACGGCGGAGGGAAATTTAAATATATAAATATTTTATAGTTGAATTAGTATTGTAGTAAGTTGTATGTACAGTTAGGTCCATAAATATTTGGACATTGACACAATTTTCATCATTTTGGCTCTGTACACCACCACATTGGATTTGAAATGAAACAATCAAGATGTGCGTTAAGTGCATACTTTCAGCTTTAATTTGAGGATATTTACATCCGAATCAGGTGAACGGTGTAGGAATTACAACACATTTTATATGTGGCCCTCCCTTTTTAAGGGACCAAAAGTAATTGGACAAACTAACATAATCATAAATGTAATTGTCACTTTTAATATTTGGTTGCAAATCCTTTGCAGTCAATGACAGCCTGAAGTCTGGAACCCATAGACATCACCAGACAATGGGTTTCGTGCCTGGTGATGCTCTGCCAGGCCTCCAATGCAACTGTCTTCAGTTCCTGCTTGTTCTTGGGGCATTTTCCCTTCAGTTTTGTCTTCAGCAAGTGAAATGCATGCTCAATTGGATTCAGGTCAGGAGATTGACTTGGGCATGGCAGAACATTCCACTTCTTTGCCTTAAAAACTCTTTGGTTGCTTTCGCAGTATGCTTCGGGTCATTGTCCATCTGCACTGTGAAGCGCAGTCCAATGAGTTCTGAAGCATTTGGCTTAATATGAGCAGATAATATTTCCCGAAACACTTCAGAATTCATCCTACTGCTTTTGTCAGCAGTCACATCATCAATAAATACAAGGGAACCAGTTCCATTGGCAGCCATACATGCCCACGCCATAACACTACCTCTACCATGCTTCACTGATGAGATGGTATGCTTTGGATCCTGAGCAGTTACTTCCCTTCTCCATACTCTTCTCTTCCCATCATTCTGGTACAAGTTGATTTTTGTCTCATCTGTCCATAGGATGTTGTTCCAGAACTGTACAGGCTCTTTTAAATGTTGTTTGGCAAACTCTAATCTGGTCTTCCTGTTTTTGAGGCTCACCAATGGTTTACATCTTGCGGTGAACCCTCTGTATTTGCTCTTGTGAAGTCTTCTCTTGATTGTGGACTTTGACACAGAAACGCATACCTCCTGGAGAGTGTTCTTGATCTGGCCAACTGTTGTGAAGGGGTTTTTCTTCACCAGGGAAATAATTATTCTGTCATCCACCACAGATGTTTTCCGTGGTCTTCCGGGTCTTTTGGTGTTGCTGAGCTCACCAGTGCGTTCTTTCTTTTTAAGAATGTACCAAACAGTTGATTTTGGCCACACCTAAAGTTTTTGCTATCTCTCCGATAGGTTTGTTTTGATTTTTCAGCCTAATGATGGCTTGCTTCATTGATAGTGACAGCTCTTTGGACTTCATAATTAGAGTTGACAGCAACAGATTCCAAACACAAATACTTCACTTGAAATGAACTCTAGACCTTTTATCTGCTCCTTGTCAATGAAATAACTAGGGATTAACACACACCTGGCCTAGGAACAGCTGAGCAGCCAATTGTCCAATTACTTTTGGTCCCTTAAAAAAGGGGGGTGCCACATATGAAATGTGTTGTAATTCCTACACCGTTCACCTGGTTTGGATGTAAATTCCCTCAAATTAAAGCTGAAAGTCTGCACTTAAAGCACATCTTGAGTGTTTCATTTAAAATCCATTATGGTGGTGTACAGAGCCAAAAGGATGAACATTTTGTCAATGTCCAAATATTTATGGACCTAACTGTATATGGTGTTTAACTGGGTAACTGGATATAGTAAAAATATCAGCTATATCTTGATAAATTCCCTGTGGGGAAACTAAAATCATTTCATATTGACATGCAGTTTTTCCCAAAACAAATAATAAAATAACCCTGTCATTGTCTATTTTGATATTTTGCCTTTACATACTGTGAAGACACACTCACACTTTTGGTGCTGACAAAATCTGCATCTAACTTCTCTCAAGACTGAAAAATAATCCTAAAAAATACTCTGACATTAGCAAATAAGAAAATTAAAGAGACTCAATTACATATTTAAAGATGTAAATAAGGAAGAAATTAATTAGTGACATTCAGACACAGAAACACACACATTCTCTCTATCTCACACACTCCTTACAGATTCACGTTCACTTACAGAATCACACTCAGACTCTAAGGGTCCCACACACCCACCTGTGGTAGAACTCCCGGGGGGGCCAGCTCGTGCTCCAGCCGCGGTCCTTCACAGCCAGGGCCATCTGCTCCAGGTTCCGCGGGTTCCTGTTCATGAAAGTCGGGTTCACAGCTTGATTTTCATCCGCGCTGGGCTCCGGCTGCGGGGCCGCCTGGTTCAGACACCGCGCTGAGACAACACGTGGACAATGGAAACAATCGTTGCAGAGTTAGTAACTGTTATCTGGGTTAAATCAGCCATTAAAGAACGGACTGTCATATATCAGTAAATTGAGACGGCGGACTAACCTGTTTGACTTGTGGCGACACGATACTGTTGAATTTGACCGAACAACCGCCGCAGGCTGAGGTTGAATCCGCTCAGAGCCATGTCCTCCCCTCGTGTATTCAAATAGAGCTCCTGTTTGATTATAATCACCTTCTGAAGCCTCGTGTCCTTAAAAACAAGCAGATTCTCCTGCAGCTTGACATCAACTCACCGTGACAGGGCCAGCGCCATCTTTGACTTTCAGACAACATCCGGTTCACTGTGTGCCACTCCACAGGAAGCACTTACAGAAACAATCGGCAACAAACATTGGGTTCCGCGTCACCAAGAACATTTGCATTAGTTTTGTATTTTCTTTAAATTAGTAATAATAACTAAAGTGCTGCACTTAATATTTCAGAGTTATTCTCGAATGTATTTCTATTTAATGTTCGTTAACAAAGGGTTCTCTCCTTCACTACATGGGCAGAGAAAAATTACTGGGAATTACAGATAATTTCTGCAGATTTGGATTTTAAAGAAGTGTATGATATGATTTCCGGAAAATCAGCAATGAACCAATTCATCGTTGGGTCCATGTGACAACTGATCAAAATGTGAAGAAGTTCTTAAAAGGCAAACTTGAGATATCATGATCAGGAGGCCAAAAACCATGTGACCTCGACTTTTAACCACCAAAATCCTATCAGTTCATCCTTTAGTCAAAGTGAATGTTTGTATCAAAATTTGAATCTATTCCCTAAGGGCGTTTTTGAAATATCGTGTTCACAAGACTTGGATGCACTTGATAGCATACATCTTTGGCCACTGCTTGTCGCCGTGCAGAGGTAGACATTTTGGTTTAGTTTCACCAAAACTAGCTATAGTACATGTCCATGCTAAAGAAATCACACTAATTCGCTAATAATACTTAAGAATATTTTCACTTGAATGCTAAATTTCTCTTTTTTAACCATTAATGATAACTGTACTTTTTTTTATTTGATTGTTCACTTGTGTTCACTTTAATCTAAAGCCTTCTTAGTTTATTTATAATTAAACGGCCACATATCTAAAACATTGCTTTAGTTTTATAGCTTTACTTCTTATACCTATAATCAAATATTAAGATTTAACGGACTTCTTCCATTGCTGTCAACTTCATTTATGAGTCTTAAATACACAAAATAATGAGTGACTTCCCACAGTAAGGTACAGCGAGAAAAAGTGTTTTAATTTCAGTTGGGATTTTACAGTGCAAACCTGCAGAAAAAAAAGAGACATGTCCATGTTGTTTATGATGATATCATTTATCCAAAAGTCTTCATGAATAAACAAGCACTCTGTCCCAGTAAGGCACCTGAAAACCAGTCAACTACCAATAAATACCTCTTGGATGTTTTTGCTTGGAAGACATGGCAATGAGTGGAAAGTACCTTTGGCTCATGAACATCAGAGATAATTGTGATGAAAGCGTAAGTGATTATTGTTATCATTCATAACCCACAGGCTGTAGAATAGCACAGTTAAGACGGGGGATATCCTTTAAGTGTTGCAGTCCAAGTGCTCAATACACAGGTTAATGTAACCGTTTGGCAAGTGTGAGGAATCATTTGGCTGATCATATCGGAGCTGATGCGCTGATCAGAGAGGAGAAAGAGAAAGGGCTCAGCTTGTATCCGGTTCCACTGTAGAACTTGTTCTGAAACTCCACCCTGCAAGAGACAGAAGCACAGTCAACACACACACACACAGCAAAGTAGATGCTACCGAGCAGAACACATACCTCTGCCAAGGCCCAACATTACCCGCATGAAACCACATTTAAATTCACTAGATCCAGATGTCTACCGCGCCACCTTGCCCATAAACATCTGGGATTTTTCTCATCAAGATCCACAAATTATTCTTCTAACAAAAAGGTTTCAATGTTAAAGCTCCACCAAGTTTCATGGGAGTCCTTCCAGGAGATTTTCTTTAATTCTACTGAATACCAAACAAACAAACGCAGATGAAAACATAACTCCTGCGAAGGGGTAATACACTACAATAAAAAAAATGTCTATACTTCTCAGACCAACAGTCACATCCACTTCATTCTAGAGCTGAATATGATTATTATTAGCATTTTATAACCTGATGTTCTGACCTTTTTTAATGGTTTGATATGTTTGTTAATCCAAGAAAGAAAAGAAAAAAAAGAACCCAAAGAAAAAAGTTTCGTCCCACAGGGAGGGTTTGGTGAAGTTGGAATATTCTCTCTAGCATCACAATGCAACAGAAAATATTTAAATAATATACAAGAAATACCCCAAAAAAAATAATGCAGTCATCAAATGTACTGAGCACATTCATGGCTACTGAAGGAGGAACCCTAAGGAAAAGCAGCAGGGCATGACATTTGATGATCCAGCTAATTTGGTTCTTCAAGTTAATACAGTTGGTTGATCTGTTTATCTGAGATAATGATAGCTTGAATAGCATTACTCTTACTCAGTTTTGGAAATAATTCATAAATCTTTTATAATTTTTCTATATGTGATGTGTTTATCTGAAAATGGCTCCAGGTCTTTTTTTTAAGGCGGTTCAGAAAAGAACCAGGCCTTTTGGGCAAATGTCTTCTTTGTCCTCCCATCCTTACCAGTGCAGACGGAGCGCGTGGAGGAAAGCTGAGAGGCCCTCCATAACCAGTAGAATGGAGACAGTCAATATGGCAAAGAAGCCAAAAATCACAAAAAGGACCACAGATCCCACATAGCCCTGCCAGCGCAGGGCGAGACGCATCACCATCACCCACAACACCTCTGACAGCTCTGTGGAGACACAAGTAACTCACTGTCACGCAACCACAGTCACATGGAACAAAGCTCTCACATGTATAATTAACCATGTATAAACAGGAAGTCTGATTCTATGCATCATGTGAGCGTGAAAATACACATTGTGTGTGTATGTGTGTCACTCACGTGCATGTGCCAGACTGAGAGCCCAGAGTCGGAGGTAAGAGGCCGTGTTGGAGATGCAGCCCAGGCAGTACTCTATGGTGTGGATGGCCTGATGCATGAACACGTCTGCAGCATCAAACTAATGCAGACAGCACAATCAATAACAGTCGGACAAGAAACAAAAGAATAAGCTCTCTGAATGGACGTTATTTATTCAATGAATGAAGTCACTTGTGCTTCTCCATTACCTCTTCTTCTCCAGCTCCTCCATCCACCTCCCCCTCATGAGTGTTGATGGAGCCTTCATCAGCCACCAGCAGATGTCTGTCTTCTTCCTGATGTTGGGGGGATTACAATTGAGTCAAAACTGGAATTACCGCCCCCTTTTGGTTGCATGTCTCAGCTAACCTGTTCATTGTCATTCTATACACTTTTCAATTTCAGACTCATGAGGCCACGGTGACCACTGACCACTGAAATCTCATGAATTCATCTATAAGTATGAGTACAAATGACAACTGCTCAAAATCTGAAGACATTCCCTACAGGCAGACTTGATATGTTCAAGAGGCTAAAAACATGTTTTGTGAGGCCACATTGACCATAATGCCTCTGGCCACTTGCTGTTACCAATGCGGAGGCCTGTAAATGTAGCTAACTGTTGCTGAAAGAGTTTAAAGTTCAGAAAAACACACTCACCGAATGATGCCGTCTTCTCTTGAACGTGAGGTATTCGTACGTTGGCTTTCCAAAAAGCAGGACCGGGACTGAGCACAGAGCCAGAACCACCAGGATCTTCTGCACCAAGTTCTGCAGAGTGAAGGGAGACCAGCTGCTCACTTTATCCACAATGAAGGACAACACTGTTTTTTTACCCCCATTCACAACACAAGCTACGCAACATACACACTTTGATTTCTGCGAACCATATTTCAAAGCATGTCAGAGTTTTGTCAACAGGACTGGTATTTGCCGGTCTCAGTTCATCTTGCAGAAACTAAAGCGTAGCTCAAGATTAATTCTCCTCACAGTGAGCGTTTGTCTATTACTAAACATGAAATGACTTGAGAAACTGAGCAACAGTTGTAGTATTCTGGTCTGTTTGATTGTTTTAGGAAATCTGCTGCTGGTGTGTTTGTAGAAAGACTGCGACATGTTGAAGAGTGATCAGTTAAGCAGCACTGCATTTACAAGCGCTCTTATCAGAAATGGAAAACAGAACAAGCAAACAGAAGTGAAATAAGGAAGCTTCATGCATGAAAACTGTTACTAACTGATATATCTAATCTAAGCAACAATTTTTGATTTATATTCAACAACAAATCCATTTCATATCCAGTCCAGATGCATTTCCGTCAATGTTTTACGACTCATTAAATCTCCACATGGACTGTTTACCTGCGGGCGACCAAAGCCTGCTCAAACCTGATTGGTCAAACTAGAAACCGAAACCAGAAGACTCCCGGCCCCAAAAATCATGTATCTATAGATTCTGCAAATTCCCGTAAAGAGTCTGTTTATACAGATTATTTCATACATAACAACAATTGAGTAACCCTCATATAAGATCATGCAGACTAAATCATCACTGTTTTGGGTTTTCAGCATTTTCAAAGCGAGTTTATTTTACTGTATTAACAAAATCAAATAAACCAGAAGCTTCTTGAATTTGAGAATACATGGATTCACACAACATTAAAGAAGTGAACAAACCACACACCTGTCCCCCATAGAGTGGTGCGTTGTCAGGGTTGTCTGCGAAGAGGAACATGTCTATGAAGTGGATGAGTATACTGGGAGCGAGTTTGGACTCAGCAGGAGTATAGGCAATCCACTTGAAGATCACCATGAACACGAGGTAGCCGAACAGAGACACCATGAAGAACAGCTCTGGGATCAGCACAAAGAACACACTGCTGATCTTGCCAAAGTGCCTGGAGAAAGAGATGGGGGAGTAGGAACAGAGGAACAGGGGTGTGTCAAGACGAGAAGGAAAAGAAATGAAGAGAAACAAGGAGCCAGTTGGGACCTGGTGTTAACATGTGTCCTGAGGGAACTGATGATGAAGTGGTCAGCCCTAAATTCAGGTCTGAATGTATCCAGATGCATCCTGAGGTCTGATCACCCGGACACATTCAGGACATATTTTAATACCAGGTGTGAATAGACGAACTCAGAGCTGTCCACTCCGGATCATCGGCTCAGTCAGGGCGAGTGTTAACATCGGGTCTGAACAGGGCCAATAGTGGAGGTTTACACGCTCCAAACACACATCCCAAAGAAGTGAAGCATGATCACTTACACGTAATTAAAGAATGACAAGCAGACTCCAAACGTCATGTGAATGACGCCGATTATGACTGACATCTTCATCTTGTACGAGTTCAGGAAAGTCAGCTTGTTGTTGGACATGCCCCAAATCTGAGGATGACACAGACACAAGAGAACGAATAAATTGACGGAGCTGATGACGTGAATGAAAAACAGTGAAGCTGAGAGGGAAGAGGTGAAGAGTTTGATGGACTAACCGGGTCAATGCCAAATGGATAAGGGCTGGTGAAAACCCCGGACACAACCGGATCCATGGCCAAATACTGGTTCCCTGCCAGGACGGATGCACTGTAAGAGATGACACAGAGGTAAGATGGACGGGAACCGGAGCCTTGTAAGAACGTCACTTTGAAGCTTTGCGATTTTGAAATGTCCTCACTTCCAAATGTTGTTCTCAAACATGGGGGCGACGTGCCACGCTGAGTTGAAGGTGCTGAGGCCTCTGCTGAAGCACTCGTTGTAGATGGCCCCCGTGTAGACAGAGAACAGCCCCATCAGCAGAATCAGGTACCTGCCTCCAAACATCATCCTCCATATCTATTCCACACACACACAGAGGGAAATCACACAAATCATTCATTTCAGTTTGCACTGTGCAAGGTTAAAGAAGTCTTTGAGCAATTTTTAGCTTGAGCCTGAATAAAATAGTTTTGTAGATCTCCTGGCAATTTTTTTTCAAAATCCTACAAAATAAGCCACATTTAGGGAAAATACAAAAAGTTTAATACAATTGCCTGCAAACTAAAACTGACTAAGTCAAATAAATTTCTCTAGTATGGCAATGAATTTTCAAATTTTTTAAATGTTATACTATTGATGGGTTAGGGTTAGGGTGGGTTAGCCTCATCCTTTGAGTTGAGCAGTGAGTGTGTGTTTTGTATGAGCGGATATCCTCTGAATTACCTCGTTGTTGTTATTCCTGAGTTTGGGGTCCTTCTCCTCAAGAACCATCCAGAGTGCGGCCAGAGTCATGAGTAAACCATGACCCACGTCCCCAAACATCACAGCAAACAGGAAGGGGAATGTAATTATTGTGAACACCGCTGTAGAGTGTTGAGAGAAAAGACGTCATTCAGTTTAAAAGGAAGAAGACAAGGTCAAAAAAACGAACATATGGACGGACTATGTGTGGTGGATGTGCAAAATTGAGAATGTAGTTGAAAACTGATGTTGATGCAAACTACTAGAATTAACATATATATGATGTCATTGAATTACCATGTTTAGTGTGAGCAGATATCAACTCTTTCTGTTTCACATTGTCTCAGTCAGACTTTGGACTGTTAAACCTCCCGCTCAACTGATTTAAACATTTGCGAGTACGCACCCACGCAGTCAAAAACAAAAGATAAACTTGTTAGAACTTGTTTAGTCTTTGCGGTTGTACCTGGATTGACTTCACGGTAGCTGGCCACTCCATATGCATCAACAATGTTCTGGAAACCAGCTGAGAAAGAGTTGATGGGAAACAAGGTGGGTGGAGGGGTGGAGGACGGCAGGCGGTTGTAGAAAGAGTCGACCCCACTTCCACTCTTCCTCTGAGGTTGGAGGAGAAGTTCAGTTAAAAAAAAGAATCAGGAGAGTGAAAAATTAGACACTTCACTTAGTTTGTAATAAAGGTCTTGTCTGCGATATTGTCGTACCCCTCCCTCTCTGAGAGCGCTCTGCAGTTCAGGCAGCTTGGAAACGGGGCACCAGGCCTCAGCGATCAGACATTTGTCAGTAACAGAGGGGCTGCAGAGATTCAGCACCATCTGGACAGCCTTGCTCTTCTGAACCCGCACCTTCCACTGAGGCAGCACGGCCACCGCCTGCATCAATAGCTGCTGCAGGAAGGCCTCTGTCTGTGATAACACCTTAAGTACAGAGGAGCGAGAGGAGGACAAGTGTTAACAGCCTTTTAAAGAAAAACCCAAATTACTGCTAGTGTACTTTTATGTACTTTTATCAAGTACATAAAACTGTACTTTTATCAAGGGAAACAACACTTACTGATTTGATGTCTTCAATTCTGCCTTGAAGTCCCTGAAGGATCTCCTCTCTATCAGCCGTCCTCTCGGGGTATGCAAATGTCTGTGTCCGGAAACTTTGGGGAAATCAAAAGATTTTCAGCAAGTTCAACAGACGGTGTAGAAATGTTACTGGTGCAGTGATTTACCCACCAGTCACATATCTTCTTGACTTTCTGTCCAATCTGATCTCCCCAGTAGGAAATAAGGAAGACCGTCCATTGCACCATTTCCCCCTGCAAAAGAAGACACAAGAAAACAGCCGATGAGAGAACACCTCAGAGACGACTCCCATCTCTCAACCACCATCGTCTCTCGATTCTCACGGTGTCTGGGTGCTCGAGGCGATCCTCCATTTCTCTGAAATCCACGATTATGTAACCACGACACGCCCGCCATAGCAGCCGCTCAAAAGAGGGGACCTTCCATGGATGGACTACTCCTGCCACAAAGCTGGAGGACGGGACACAGAGAAAGAAGTGTAAAACAGGAGAAAAGGTAACAAAGAGGGAGTTTGAATACATTTTGAGGAATTGATTCCACCTGAGGTGGACATCTTGGCGGTTATCGAACAGGCCTTGGCTCTCCACCACAGGTGGTGGTGCCTGTAAGAAGAAGCCGAAAAAATAGTTATTTGTAAGTTTAGTCAGTTTGATCACTTGTACAATTATCAAAGAAAAGGTAATAAATGATATAGGAAATGCTGCAGAAAACAATATTACAACCATATGAAGACATTTGTATTTGAAAACATCTGTTTCTGCCTGTCAGACCAAAACGCAGCTCCAGAATTTTCTGACTAAAACAGGGGCAGCAGCATTTCCAGATTTCCCTGTTTTAGCAGCTCAAAAACTCTAGAGTAGGGTGGACACCTGGCGTAATTGATGCAGTTTCAAATGAAAACAGAGTAGTATGGATGCAGCCTAAGCCATTACCCACCTGTGAGGCTGTTAGAGAGTGTGTTCTGGTCAGGACACCTCGGTACTGAGAAAGCTGGGTCAGCTGGGCCCGAAGGCTGTCTCTGTTCTTGGACACCTAGTGACACACACACACACACACACACACACACACACACACACACACACACACACACACACACACACACACACACACACACACACACACACACACACACACACACACACACACACACACACACACACACACACACACACACACACAGGAGCAAATAAAAGCCAATAAGTTCAAACCGTTTTCAATAGAGCAATAAAGAGAAAAATAATTTTCTTCGTCTTCTTCGTTTCAAGCCCTCACCTCTCTGAGCTCTCTGGCCAGCCTCTCGCTCTCCTCCTCTATGGTGATAAGTTCGCGGGGCTGAGGGGCAAAGGGGGACGGACATGGAAGAGGGAGGGGACCATGCAGGGGGGGGGACAGGGAGCGTTTGATCTCCTGCTCCAGGAAGGCTGAAGAGTAAATAAGAGACGTTCAGAGGACAGATAGAGAATCTAAACAACTTATTAAGAACATGCATTGACCTACTGGCAGGGATCAATGAGTCAATCTCACTTACAGAAGGTTTTCTCAAGTTCCTCACATCGTCTGACTTCGCTGACGAACTTCCTCTGAAAGGAGTTCACGCTGGGATTTAACTGGAGGGAAAAGGGGAAGAGGGCAACATGGTTACTCATTGTCTGGAAAATGTATTTTTACAAGGGGGCTACAGAGAAAAACTGACTCGCACATTTGTGTTCACACATGCAGCCACTGTCTGAAAGCAGCCTGAGAGAGGAAACATGTTTATTTTTACTCAATCTACCATTCCATCTAAGATCAGATTCAGATATGCAGCAGACCGCAATGTGACATGATAAAGTAATTTCAGGAACAAGAGTGACTCACGTCTCTGAACTCAACCAAACCCAGTTCTCCCAGCTCACTGACACAATTGTAAGCCGAGCCAGACTGAAGGAAGAGCTGCACCAGGCACACCTCCTCGCTGCGAAACATGGAGCCCATAGTTGGCTGCGCGACAGCACGGAAACAAGTTCAAGTTAATAATTTCATCTGAAAAAAAAAACACTGACCTACATAAAATACAGCAGTTCCTAGCGGAACAGGAGCTAACAATGAAAAACTGGAGTGAGGCAATTTACAGTTAATAAACATGAAGTTCACAGAGAGCGTCTAACTTCAGTTACAACAATAAAAGCATCTTGGCTGTCGAAGCAGATGCTCATGAGTTGAAACTGAAGAAAGGGGAAGCGTCCTGACTGTGACGCTCAAGTGGAATTTCCAGGGTTGCAAAGGCATCTTTCTGCCAATATGAGAAGCTCCGAGTTGTATCAGTTATGAGAAACATCCCTTTACAAACAAACTAAATCAACAAAAAGGAATCATAAGCACAAGAGCTCTGCAATAAGTCTTACCTATATATGAATGTTGAACAGTTTTTTGTAAGTAAGATTAAACACAAACATCTGAGTGGATTTCTAGGGTCAGGGGAAAACCCAATAAGTTTGGGTTGGATCTAGATCAGGGGGCGGGTACTGGATTTATTAATTTTTTTCAGTTTTCGTTTTTCTACATTTCCCAGAGAATAATTGATGGGTCTTGTTGAACAGTATCCGGCACTTTAAGGGAACTGATATCCACAAGTGTGTGAAATTTGGTGCAGCATGATTGAGTTTAAGGAGACTGTTGGTGCAGGGATCAAGTTGAAACTGTTTTAGAGAAGTACTGCTTTGTTTTTTTTAGACTGTAGCTTGTGGTGCTGTTGAGCTCTATCACATTATATCATATTTAAACTTCATTAACTGCAGCATCAAGGACCAAACCCTCAAATTTTGCAAAAAAAACCTGAATTGAATATTGTAATTTTTTTAAAGAGCAGAGCTGTTGTGTCAGATTGCATCACATTATTCTGCTACGGTGTACCTAATAAACTGACATCTGAGTTTTATAGCAGGTCATAACATTTGTGAACAGTGTTTGTACTGAAACAAAGAAGAAGAACAAGACTTGGCATTAAAACTATAAACACGTCATTACAAAATGAGTATCTATAGGAACACTTACAAAATAAACGTTTACATTATTTTGAAGGAATAGCGACCTACACACTGTCTGCCTACTTTCCTTCTGTTCAGCACAAAGTAACTGGGGCAAGGAAACGGAGGCGCAAAGGTTTTCAGCTCGAAACTGGAGAATTTGACGTTAAATGAAAAACAGCTCTTCGTCAATTAAGGCAGAGGAAATGAACTGAAAGTGTTAACGGAGCTTTGACTCGTTCAGCTCTGAGGGAAATACTGAGGGCAGAAAAAAGACCTGATGAAGCTGAATGAAATTAAATCTCTCACCGGTTTGACCCCGAAACTCGTCTGGACTCTGACCCGCTTGAGCGCCACCCCGTCCCGGCCTCAAAGCGACGGACACACCGGTGACTACGCGACCGAGGACCGATGAGAAGCGAAGCTGTTTGTGAGAAGTTTCCTCCTGACTCCAACTTCCTGTTTGACCAAGTCACGTTACTCTGGTCTCACGTGACAGCTGCCGTTTTTTGTTTTCATTCAATCAACTTTATTAACATCACAACTCATCACAATATAGGAGCAAAGACGAGTGAGTGCTACAGAACATGTATAAATAAATAAAAAACAACAACAAACATACTAAGAAACATAACACAGATATTAAGAATAAGAAACAAACAGAAACAGAAATTTAAGTTTTATTCAATTTTATCAAAATCAGGTTTTATTGCCGACCAGGTTTACACATACAAGGAATTGTAAGTGTTTTTGTATAAAGTATAAATATATACAATATAACAAATAGGAATTTTACATCTATAGTATTATAAGCCCAAGGTAAGTGATTGTGCAATATGTTGCAGATTATCACACAAAACTGGATTGTGCAGCCATACGATTTAAATGTTTAAACACAGTTATGAATAATGGCCAGGCAATTACTTCAAACTTACCTAAGTATTCAAGTTCAATGAAGTAAATGTACCTTAGAAAGTATAACATGCATAAAAAAAATACCTCCAGTATATTGTGTATTGTGTTCTACACAATAAAGTGTCCATTCTAAACACACAGTAACACTTTAAGCTTATTGCCTTTTTAATTTTGTAAATAAACTTTGACATGAATAAACTTTATGAATAATATTGATTACATCGCGATGAAAACGGTGTGATAGAATAAAATGTGGAAATTAGTCAAATATAAAAAGCTGTTCATGTGTGAAATGATCATTTGTATCATGGGTTAATGAGCTAATTATGTTATATTATTCAATTTTGTGGTTTGTTATAAGCCTGTAATAAACTGAGCCAGTTCTTTAAGTTGTAAGAATCTTGTCAAAATTCCACAGCTGGAAGAAAACCCATCGAAAGAAACTGGCCCGTTACCAGCACACCCAGACATGGTTAGATATAGTGCAGGAAATAAACAGGTTTGCGATGGGAAGGGTCACTTATTGTTTTAGAATGAAAGAAGACAGAAAACAGAGACATTTAGCTTTAGAGATAAAGGCATCAGCTCTGTAAATTATCAAGTGTATACCCTCTTGACAACTGAATTTGTGTATGTATGCAGAAAAAGCTTTTAAACGGGAAGACAATTATAATTAAAGCATGTTAAATCATCCAGTATCTAAAATCCCAAAATTTAAAGTTATAATAATATTCCTTACAATTTCAATAGGGCCTCAACCTGTCAGAACTCTGGCCCTAAAGAGCCTATCATAATTGCTTGTCATATTTAGAAAATGTAAAATAACTATGGATAATTAACTCAACCACAATCATTAAGTGCATATACATTTCCTCTTGGCATCAGTAGTGACTGTGGCAATATTAAAGATCCCCTTCAAGCGAAACAAGTCTCAGTGGAGTTTTTTTTATGCAGGACAATGAATTCCAAAGCAAGTTAAGTGACAGGTTTCATCGATTCTTTCTGCATCACTGGAAATTTCCAACTCTAAAATCAACTAAATCACATTTAAAGATTAACTCCTGGACAAGATGTAATGCAACTGCACTGAAATGTTTGTTCTATTTTCATCCATTTAATATTTCCACATTACTCTTCAGTTGGATGCGGAATCAGTGACTCACTAACAAGTGGTCTTGTTAAAAAAAATCATGTTCAGAGATACAGAACTTAAATTCCTGATCTGTGGCATATCAGACACTTTTCTTCTCAAGCAGATGAGTAAACCTCTTCTTAATGTCAAACTCTGGACTTTTGTCACTTTGAAGCTCAAGGACTAGATAAGTACCGAAACAACCCCTTAAAAGTTCATACACAAACATTTGCAGTGTAAATTTGTCATGAAAGACTTGAGCCAAATTGAACTCATTGAGCAACAGTGTAACCTGATGAAATGTCTGAAAATGGAGGCAAAGTAAAATCATTTTATTTCCTTTGGAGGATCAAACAATTCCTCTTAATCTGACAAACACATGAATGGCCATACAAAAGATATTTTATTTTACTGTAAAAGGGCAGCAACGGGTAAAATAGCAAGTAATGAGAAATATACAATTGGAAGAGAAAGACAAAGTAGAAATGAAACAAATGATGCAGGATATGAAAATGGGGGAGGTCACACCAGACTACATTTGTCAGAGGAAAATGAATCTCATACGACTGCTTGGTTGAACTGTTGGTCACAACAGATGATTTTACCCTAAAGATATTGTAATAAAGCGGGTCTACGTTAAAGTAAGTACGTTTTTGTCACACCACATTTGTCCAAGAGTGAACAACAACTATGGAGTTGTATCACAAGATATTTCAAAAACCTCCACACCCCCCCACCCCACACAAAGAAAATACTACAGTAAAATCATAACCGCTGCCAAATCACACTGGAACATGACACTGGCTTCTGTATCTTATTTAACATCATTTATATTTCAATGCCGACAAAATGTTGTTATCCTAGCCATTGTGCTGTGGTTTCAATCAGCAGTCTGTTTCATGTTCTTTCCTGGACATGACAACTAACACACTACAGAAGCAAAGTTAGCACTGATTTTGTTTTTTTATTTTTGTCCTAAAAATTACAGGTCTATAATAGGTCTGTGTCCAGGATTGCTGCTGCCAACCTCCCCTCACACCTGCTCCTATCTCGGATGTATGTTTCTCTACAAACTGTAAAATTTGAGACTTCTGTCCATTCCTGCAGAGGTCAGGAACTGAGCGTTCTCTCCAAAGGCCACTCCAGTCACCAACCCTGTATGGTCTACAGTTTGAAAGGACACAGCAATGTCAAAAATCTGCTCTTTTCAAAAGCAAATACCATATAACATGTGATAATTTTGACATGGCATTTCTCTTCCTCACCTGAGAAGTTGAGGACCTCGGACCACTGCTTGCAGATGTAGACACGGATGTCAGACCCTCCTACAGCAAGGTAAGTGCCACTCTGATCGAACACAAGGGACTTTACCTGAAACAGAAAAACACAAAAATGATTATTCCTTATTGTGAATCTGCGTTCACTTTCTGTTTGTAAAGCTCCAATTAACATTCTGTCTTGTTAGACTCTAACTTTGAGTCACCTCTATAACTACATCCTATTCAATACAGGGTTTCTGCAGGTCGCAATAAGAAATATAAGATTGAAAAAACAAACTTTAAAGATCATACTGAATACAAAATTAGCCCCATAATTGACGGAAGTTTAAGAAACCTGGGAAAGAACAATATGGAAAATGCCACAATACTTCATAATCAGCCTTATGTTAATCTTGTTTGTAGTTTGATTACTGTAGGCGAACATCCAACAGTTGAGAAAAAACTACAATACAACACAAACAAAACATAAAAAAATAAAATAAAATCGCCTTTTTTAGAGCAACACAGGTAGAATTAAAATAATGTTGACAGAATTAGGACCTACCTTAAATTATTGTAAGTCATTTTTTAACCTATTAACCTAATTATTTTCCTACTTTCATGCCTGTACTATAACATGAAGCTGAAGACACAAGATGACAATTTGGGGAATCAAGACCCCAAATAGTCGCAAACCACTGACCTGGTCTTATAGGTTATAACAATTCACCTACCATAACTCTACCTTTTACTAATGCAGACAATTTTACGTGTAGAGATGTTGACATGTAAAAGTCTAAGTTACGGTTTTATGGGTGGCTCCACTCTGCTATTTTTCTCGTTTATCCCTCTCGTCTTACCTCGTAGTTGTTGTCAAGATTGATTGTCTTGAAGTTCTTCAGTTTTCTAAGATCCCACAGTTTCACAGAGCTATCCTGGGCGCCTGAAGGAAACAACCAGAAAAGGTCACAGCTCAGTTCAGTGCCAATACAAAGGCTGAAGAGTTAACAGTTATTTTAGATCAGTGTAATTGTAAAGGTTCCTGAAACTTTACACAAAAAAATACTTTTATGAGTAGTTACCTGTGGCCAGATAGTATCCATTCTCAGAGAAAGCAATGGAGGTGACAGGACCAGAGTGGCCAGGGAAGTTGGCCACATTGGTGCGCTCCTTCAGATCCCAAATCTTGATTTGAGAGTCAGCCGTACCAGTGCCAAAAATGAGACCATCAGGGTGGAACTGGGCACAGGTGAGAGCTGTAGAGAGCAAACAGAAACATTACCACCTGGAAGAAGATTCATTCAGACTATGAAATTCACTTGTTAATATAGATGCACTTACCACAGCCAGCACTTTCATCAGTTACTTTGGTCAGGACTCTACCTGTCTGAATATCCGAGAAGGCCCAGTACTACAGGATAAAAAAAAAACCAGTTAATTTAGAGTGATAAAGAAGTTTTTCTAGCATCTTTGTAATTTATGGAGTCTGCCTTTATTTTCTTCCAGATGCAAACGTACCTGATCCTCTGAGGAGCTGAGCAGGTAGTCTCCAGTAGCATGCAGGGAGAGTCCAGTGACACCTCCCTCGTGGGCACGAATCACCTGGACACAGTTGCCTCCAGTGACAGACCACACGCGGATGGTGGTGTCTGGAGATGCAGAGAAGACCACCGACTACAATGGAAAGTTAAAAACAGTTGAGTTAAAAAAAATTAAGCTTCGCATGTGTTTAAATCAGCTTTTTCATTTAGTTACCTGAAGATACATTATTTTGCAAGGTTGATGTTTCCCAAAAAGGAAAAGTTACCTGAGATGGATGGTAAATGACAGAGGTGACCTTCTTTGTGTGACCCTTAAGTGTCGCCACAATCTGCTCCTCATTCTTGTCAAACACCACCACGTTCTTATCAGCTCCACCTAGGAGAAAACAGTCAGGGTTAGTATACAAGATGCGTCAAAGGATGAGTAGAAGGACAACAAATTTTAAAAAGGTGTAAAAAAGGAAACATTATTCAATGTACCGGTGAGCACTTTGTTGGTGTCTGAAGGACACAGATCCAAAGCCAGAATACCAGGAACACTGGCACTATGAAGACCCTGAAGGCAAAGAAACAGCATGTAGGTTGAATAACTTGATGAATCTGTTGCAGCCTCCTGATCGAAAAACAGACAGATGCATATACTCACGGCATGAGTTGCCACTTGGCGGTATTTGCTAAGGTCCTCGGCTCTAACCAGCTCCTCTGGCACAGTCTTTCCTCTCTGGAGAAATAAAGAACAGGCGTTACAGGTGTATATAAGCATTAAACCCAGCACCTCAATGTTTGCTTAACAATTCAATATTACTGCAGAATTTATCAATGAAATAAATCAAAGAGCAGTATAGTACCTTCTTTCTCTCCGTGGTAAGGATTGTAGCTTTGTCTTGGAGCTGAAAACAGAAGAAAAGAAAAACATTGAAAAACATCTTAGGGCTGCTACAAACATGGAAAGTTTGATTCCAAATAATGATTGATACAAGTTAAAGGAAGTCTTACCTTCTGGATGATCTCTGGAGTCATTCCAACCTGTTCACTAATCTCCATAGGCTCTCCACCGGCACCCTATGAGGGGAGGAACAGACACCGTTATCAGCAACTATGGCGAAAGACGATGGTGAGCATCAGCAGCATATCAGCTGAAATTAAGAATCAAATAACTCACTGCTGCATTCGGCTGAGAGGTGGGAACTGCCTGAGGGGCCACCAATCCAGCTTGGGGTTTGAGTGTGGCAAGAGCTGCAAGGAGGAAATACATCACATTAGAAAAACAGGCTCTCACAACATCATATAAAGTCACTCTTTATGGTTTACAACTGTGATAACTCACTACAGCAGAGGACAGGCAAACTGTAGTTAACTCACCTTCTCTCGCAGCAGTGACCTCTTTGGTGAGTCGAGCGATGACTCTGCAGGCGGCATCGTGTTGGTAGAGGGCGTGAGACAGTTCTTGGCGAGTAGTCTGCAGCTGCTGCCGCAAGGTGAAGCTGTGAAGCATAACGGCATCCTACAAAAGAAAAGACAATATCAAATAATGATTATCAACTTTGCTCATAATCACTAGAAAAGCTTTCAAAAAGAATCAGGGAGCATTTTTGAATTCAGTGCATTGTATGTGTTAGGTGAGAAAAAGAGTAATGCAAAATATAATTACAGCAACAAACCAAGATTTTCCAATCAGAACAGAATATGCTTAGTATTGTACTCTAGGAAAGCCACAATCACAAAAAAATACATTAAGTTCCTCCCAAAGTGTTGACATTGAGAATATTAGTTAAAAAACAATTGAAAGAAAAAATATCCTCTTTATCCCTCTTTGTCTCTTTAGAGTTAAGGGTACTTACCCACTCATCTTGAAGGGATTTGAGAATGGCAGGAATGCTTGTTGCTGATGGCGCCTTTGGTCTAATAGGATGGGACACTAGAAAAGGGAAAAGGTTCACATGTTCAGAACAAGCGGCCTCTCGTTAATAATTTGGTTTCAGGGACACTTGATAGGGAATAAATGTGAGAGTCAACCTTTACATTGTTAAGCGTGATTCCTTAACATAAGGAAGTACAATAAATATATTTATCTAACTTGTGTTAAAACCCCTGAAATAACTGCTCAACAGTGAAAAAGAATAAAATCTATTTGCAGAATAAGAAATATAACAAAGAAGTATTTTCCAAGCACAATTCCCCAAAACTTTCCAGTTCCTGCTGCTCAGTAAAGGGAATTGTTTTTGGGCGTCTTGGACTGTAAGTCACAATAAACAATATTGAAAAAACCCTAAAATTATCAAATCTAATTTATTTAGCTTGACATTAGAGAAATTTGTATCAAGAAACATCAAGATATATATGTTTATATATACAAAATAATCCCAGATCGACACTGATGTGACAAATCCTGCTAAAGAGATCTTACATGACAGGAAATTAGGTTAAACACTGCAATATTACAACATACAATCAACTATATTTTCCTGGATGATAATGTGTTTAGTTTGAATTACAGTTGATATTGTCTCCTCTTTACTGGGTTGTTCATGTTACTAATCTGAATAACCATTCTTATTGAGGTGGACAAAACACTAGAAGTACCCTTCAGTATAACGACGTACACATCAGCCTCCAAGCTGAACACACACGTCTATCCACACAATTTAAACTGGAGCGGGGCCGCTGCATTAGTTTTAGTTTAGTCTGGAAGCTGATTAGTTCACCTTTGATATCTACGAGTTGTTCCTCAGACAGCGGTTGTCCATTCATCGGGTCCGTCCCATTCTCCGCGATGTACTTCTCGATGAGCCGGCGCTCGAACACCTGGTTGGAGACGGGGGAGACGCACGGGTGCTCCGGCACCTCGTTGGAGACTGGGTGAGGAAACAAGAAGTTGTTACAGCCTTTTAAACCAGGCGATGCCGGCGGTAAAACCAGCGCAATCTACCAAGACCCGAGAGCTACCGCAAGTCAAAGGCGGCACTGCATGGCCGCTAGCGTTAGCTCAGTTGGCTAGTAGCATTAGCGCGCTCGCTAGCTAACCTGCACAGCCTCCGTCATTTCAATGAAAATAGCTTCACTTACTTGCACAAACCAAAGACATCCTCCCAACGTGACCCTGTGACTTTCTGAAATAATTTAAATAACGCTCAAACTGTTCGTAGTTGGTTACCGCCGCTAGTGCCCACTTAACTTATGTTTTGCTCAATTTGGAAGTAGCACGCTGTTCTTTCATTGCCGCTACAACCGTGGCTTATTCTTCCTCTACGCTTCCCTCCAGGCAGAGCGTCAGAGCATCGCGGGTGCGCCACTGCCCCCTACCGGAGGAGCGTCGTCACTGCTCTGTTCTAATACAAGGAAGTCTCTGTTTAAAGGTCCAGTGTGAAAGGAATCTATTGACCGAACTTTTATATAAAATAATCCTAGTGACGAGTGTTTTTCATCTAAATTGTACGAATTGTTGCTTTCTTTACCCTAGAATGGGACCTTTATATTGAAATACTTTTTACATCTGGAGTGGGAGTTCTCTACAGAGGCTGCCATGTTTTTTACAGTAGTCCAAACTGGGCAAGACAAACCCCTTTTGAGTTTTTATGACAACTGAAGGCTACCACAAGATCTCTTTCAGGTTTGGAAGGGGAGGGTGAGGAGAGGTGAGGGGAATTCAGCGGCAACATGACACTTCACCACTGAATTCTACACACTGAACCTTTAAACCCCATCAAATGTGAGTAAAGGCTGTTTTCTTCATTTCAAATATGCTGAACTGCTATTGTTTTTGTATCGTCATGTGACAACAACTCATATTACTCAAAACTACAATTACACTCAGTGGAGCGCATACCACAGCCAAGGCCCAACAATCCCCAAATAAAACTACATTTAAATTCACTTTATCTGGATTTTTACTTTAGATTTATTTGTATATCATGTTCGTAAAATTCATCAAGATCATTGCACTCTTCTCTAAAAAAAAATCTATGAAAATGTTCAAACATTTCCAATAACACAATATCAACGAAAGTAAGAAAAATACCTGGATACGCCCGCTGTCACAGATTCGCACCAAAATGTGATCAGTTGGGTAGTTTTTGCTTAGTTCGGCAAACAAAAAACATAGCCTCCTTTTGCACACTAAATATATATAAAAATCCACGGCAAATAAGATTAATAACTAATGTATAAAATAATAACTATTCGTCAAAACAAACAGCATATTTGATTAAAATAATCAGAAATATTTTGGTTAAAGACAGTCTACAGTTTATTGTTTGACATGTTAATATTGTAAAAAATATATCAAGCAGCAGTTCAACCTCTTTAGTCACTAAAAAGATGTGGTGATGATATTTTATTCCTATCACAAAGTTCACAGATCAACTAGCTATTGAACTACTTGGTGGAACATGTTACATTTTACACAATCACTACTACCGTTACCTTGAGGGTTAATACACTACATCATTGTAGAAGCCATCCAACAGATATTTAACATCAAAACAGATTGTTATCAAGAGTGAGTAATGTTTAAAACTCCTTAAATTACTGTACAGTTCTGAAAAATTCCCTTTTGCTAACCTGTGTATCATAACTTTATTGCCTGCATATCCCTAGAGATCACATTACACACACAAACATACCACATGTTTACACACACTCAGCATATACAGGACAGGTAAGAATGGTCCTGAGGGGTGTGGAGGTAGGTAGCAGCAGGAGATTTCAGGAGCACCAGCGGCAAGATTTGGGTGAAATAAGACAGGAAGGCTAATGTTCCACTCATGCTTCGGTAAAATTACATGAAAAAAATAAATAATTTACATGCAACATTGAAACCAGCCCGTGGAAACTGGGCTAAGCTGTAAAAGGCACATGTGAGATCTTTCTATTCCACCAGAAAACTATTGGTTGTCAATGCTTCATGTTTCTTCTTCTTTCAGATCAGCTCCCATTCTCCGTTTATGAGAAGTTCAGTTTATCTGAAGTGTACACGCTGCAGGACTCCGAGGTGTTCGTGTCCAGCGGCATTGTGGAAAAGTATTGTTGTGATTTGCTCCACCTTTCTCTATCTCCATCTGTTTTGATCTGGAACTGAACACAGTCCTCGGACGAGTGGAGGCAATCTGAAGCCCCGGCCACTGAGAAGGAAATCCTCCTCGCTTCTTCATTAGATGTATTCTTCTAGGAAAGAATGAAGACATAGGTTAAGAAACTATTTTAGTCTGTGACCATAGAATGTATGTAAAGATGAACTACATGGCTGTGCCCCAAAGGCTTAGCCAAAGTGTCTGGATCGCCACCTACTGGCGTGCTGCAGTCTACGTCATAAATCCTGCCTCTTCCATGTTAGTGGATGGGCCGGGACCAAACTATAAAGTCTGCGTCAAATACATTTTTCTAAAAGATGGTTTCTGTCATTGTAGGTAGTACTTGTCACATTGATGTATGTTCAAGCTGAACTGATGATATAGAAACAGGGTGAAACATCTGTGGCTGACTCATGATTGGTCTAGCATGTTTATTGAAATGACCTCTTTACACAGATCAAAAGTGCACAGACTCTGGCTCCAAATGCAAAAGATGGTAGTGTTTGTATTCTGTGGGTCTTAGCTTTAATTTTGGATAGTGAGAGGAAGAAGAGACTCGTTGTCCATCTTTATTTACAGTCTCTCTTTGTGACCTACAAATAATCACAGCGGAGAAGCTTAGAGTCGTATTACCTCAGTGGTTGAAATACGCCTCGGGGAGATCTCAGCTGTTAAACTGTGTGTTCCCTGGTTCTCAGCTCTCTGAGTTTCTGATCTGACCGGAGTGTAACTCTGGAAATAAAAACACAAGCACACATATAGCACATTCACACAAAATTAACAGTTTTAGAGGAAGTTAAAACCTGACAATATACTTCAGCTCATCGTCTTACAGTGTGATTAGGACTCGCTCTCGGGGTCCATTCTCTAGGTGTTCCAGGCTGCTGAGACTGACTGTAGTAGCTTGAGGGCTCAGAGATGGTCTGACTGTAGTCCTGCACACACACACACACACACATGATTCAACTACATTGTCATTGCACATATTAATATAAAGATAAACAATTACAGTGAAGGAACAATAAACCACTGGAGCAGAGGCAGTAAGAAGTCTAAAATGCAAATTAAATAAAATGTAAATTACTATTAAATGGAGGTAAATTTTGTTATTGCCTTAACTACAATATGTGTTGAAAATATTCCTTTGTTTGCACCATTCAGGAATTTTTTTAAATTAGCTATTTACTCGCTATTTGTATTATTATAATTTTCATTATTATATGCATATCAGTTGGTTTTGAGCTCTCCTAGATGCCTTTATTTTGAAGGGCCAGTGGCAGGGGAGATGGATCTGGATATACAGGTAGGCAGGGATATGACCAACAGCAATAGGAAAGAGCTTATTGTTTTAAACTAGGGCAGGAGAGCAGCACCACCCTTTGTTTCATTGTGAAAAATGGCCGAACAATGCATTATTTAATACAGTTCAAGCAGATATTTCCTCACCTGGATGTTAACTCTTGGCATGCGGTTGCAAATTGGAAAGCGTGAAATGAACATCATTAAACAAGCCAGTGACGCCAACATCCCAGAAAGAGCCTTGAGGGCCCCAAGCACTACTTCCCATATGTCTCCCTTTTCTGGAACGATTAGAGACACAGAGGTGGATAATGAGAGGAAAGGACTGTTGAGAAGCAAACACAGATCGATATGAAAAAGAAACTCAATGTTACTTACCAATCACCTGTAAAAAGGTGGAGGACACAAGGTTGCCATCTCCGTCTCTAATTTCATACAGCCCATCATGCCTTGAGCTCAGCCTTGCTATGAATACCTCATTGATGGTACCCTTTCTGCCCAGGGAGATGAGGCCCCTGTAGCGCACATCGTAGTCAGATATTTGTCCCTCGCGGATCAGCTGCACGGGTCCGCGGGGGTGCTTTGGGTCGAAAGGGCCCATGGAGGATTCATTAGGGTATCGGGTGGGGGTGAAATTGAGGTGGGTGTGATTAACAGGGAGAAAGAGGGGCAGGTTTAGAGTCTCCTTGCTGAAGCGGGTTACATTGAATGAGTGGCCTGACTCCATTTGCAGGATGATGAACAGAGGGAGAGGAGTGGAAAATGAAAGAAATGTGAGGGTATGATCAGATGTAAGATGGAAAAGGAAATATAAAACATCACTATTTCCACTGACAGTAACACAACGTTAAAGATAATCATCTTAAAACATTTAGCCTCTTGTGATGTTTCTCCTCTCACCACGGACGGTGAGGGTGCTGCGGGACAGCACCCTGCCCTGCGGGTCTCTCAAAGTGTAGTTGCCTTGGTCCACTTGCGTCACTCTCTCGGCCACCCAGAACTTCCCGCCTCGCAGCAGTCGACCCCGGACCGGATCGCCGGTCCCGGGGTCTGTGCGGTTCCAGACAACGATGGGCATGGCCTCAGACGGAGCTTCCCGGGGAGAGAACTCCAGGAGGGAGCCATTCTCAGGGATGTTATGCTCAAAGTTCTCGCCGTAGTTTCTGCGGTAGGACTTAATGCATTCTGCAGCGGGGTGAAGAAGTAAGAAGATGTTCATCAGTGGATTAAAGTATGTGAAGTTCCTGAGGTACTTAAGTAGTAAGTATTTTACTTTTTAACGAACTACATTTATTTGTGGTAATCCGACTTTTAGTTTTTGCATAATCTTGCTTGCAAACAGACCAACCAAGAAGCAAGAGGACACGCTGAGGTACAATACATGTATAAAAATGACATGGAAGTTTATTTTCCTCATTCTTCTACACCCTATATGAAAACCACATAGCCTGCACTACATAAGAAGCAACAAATGTCTCTGACTCCACCACCTACCATCAAAAAACATTGCTTACACACTGATGTATGAGCAACACCAGCCCAATAAATAAAAAAACACAACAGTGCTGTTTCTCTACAGCACCAGCACATTCTCCTTTATGAATATTTTGCTGATAATAAAATTAAACTTTTGAGCAAAGGACCTTTACTTGCAATGGGGTATTTTCTAACAATATATTGGTAATTTACATGAAAGAATCTGAATACATGATCAGATGAAGGAGAATGATCAAAGTGTTAAATTTCAAGAGTCAAAGAGGCATTTGATTGAAAACTCATGGGTTTGGAGCAAAAGGAAATTAGATGTACAGATGAATTGAAGGTCTCGTACCTGAAACAATCAGACGAACTGCCTCATCGGTGAATCCAGAGGACAATTTGATGGCATATAGTCCCTGATCCCTGTGAGACACTTCTCTCAGTACCAACATCTTGTCTCTGGTCCATTCGAACCGAGGGTCTTTTACCTGCAGTTCGTTAATAGGTTTTGACAATCTGTATGCACAAAGAAAAAAACACTACAACAACTATGAGCTCCGATAGACTTCCACTCACCATGGTTTTGTCCAGCAAGACACGTCTCGGTCCCTCAGGGTCTGGTGTAAAAGTCACTGTCCGGGAGGTGGAGTACACCGGCAGATGAAATTCCTTCCCAGCACAAACCAACTGGACTTCTTCTTTTTCCGCTGTGACAATGGAAAAGACAGTCAGGACACTCTTCAGAGAAAATGTTCTGTGGGTAGAGGATATTTAATGAAATGTGGCAGCAGACTCACCTGGTATGACCAAACCTGTTGGAAGGGTCGAATTGATATGATTATTATTGAACTTCTCCAGCAGCAAGCAGAGACCTCACAGGCAATGGAATATCACTTCAATTATATTTGTAGTGTACGTGTGTATAAGCTGGTCTGGAACTATGGATGTTGTTGATGTTAAAATATTGTTTCTGTTTTTAATTCAGGTGTTTAAGCTCATCACAGCACTAAGTCAGCACTTGTTAAAGTCACCATGCCTTCCACTGGCAGCTGACAGAGGTGATTGCTTAGTTGTAATTCTATTAGAAATTTGTCCATATCTTTTTAACATTGTTCTCTTGCATCGCTTAGAAACTTGGGATAGGACTTAAGGCCACTGCTTTTCTGCTACTTTCAGACTTTGGCACAAAACAGCCTCTGCTGTTTTAATTAATTTGTGGAGTTCCACAAGGTTCATGCTTGGACCACATTTAATTTCAGGTTATAAAGAACCAGGACTGTTCTTAATCCATGTTGACACAAGTGACATACAACTTTAAAGTTTGTTCCACTTAATTGCAATGCTACTACATCATACAGTCAGATACGTGGTACCGCCTCATCGAATGTCTAATATTAATTATAATAAATGAGACCGTTTATATTTTGTAGATTGAAAACAAACAACCTTTGAAAATCACTGTTGAAAATCTGTTGATTCCTATTTCTGTTTTCATGAACAAAAAAAAGATAGATGGACAGACATACAGACAGATGCACATAGATAGAACTTACCCCCAGCGAGGGGAATGGTAAAGAGGGCCGTGAGTAAGACATAGGGGGACATCTTCTCCTGTGAAGACGGACCAGTTTAAGTTTTCATCTTTAAACACAAAGAACAGATATGCACACAAACACACATACACACACACACACACACACACACACACACACACACACACACACACACACACACACACACAGAGAGAGAGAGAGAGAGAGAGAGAGAGAGAGAGAGAGAGAGAGAGAGTCATCCCTGTTCCCCTGCTCCTCTGGGAACATGCAGCAGCAGACATGCAACGACTTACACAAGGGGGAGCCCACACACAACAGTGTTGATGATGATGTCTCTGCAGATTGATCCCTCCTGCACGCGTCCACAAAAAGCATCCGCGCTCTCTGAGCCTTGGTCCATGACGCACAGTGAAGTCAGGTGTCAAACATGTTCCTCCAGCCGCTGCACATCGTCTGCAGCGACGCAGCGGACTACCAGGCCTTGAGACAGTGATCACACACACACACACACACACAAACACGTCCGTACAGCGTGTGACACATCCCACTCACCTGAAGGACGCGTGAGAACACGACTCCACGGCAGAGTATTGATGAGTGTTTGAGTGAATGAGGATAAGAGGATAACAACGTCCTCTGCGCGGCGCGCATGTGCACTGGCCACCTCTTCTATTTATGGCTATGGCTTGGTTGTATTCTCAGCAGCTCTTACGCAAAATACATCCCACGTTGCTTTAGTTCTTGCAAACAATTACGTCATTGGCGTAAAAGAGTGCACGGTTATAATGTGGAATCTGAGAGATAAGATTAGACAGAAATGTCCAATCACAGTACTGCAATATCTGCACTGATTATACTCATTTACATCTCACATAAATACTTTACTTTATACTCCATTACATATCAGATAGATGTACTGTACTGTATACTCCATTACATCTCACAGAAATACAGTACTTTGGGTCGGGGAACGTCGGGCCCCCGGATCGTCAATAATAGATTATTAGCGTTTGTACCATGTCAGAGTCTCAGTCTGTATCCTCCTCCACTGACCTGAGCTCACTCCACACTATAACTTCAAACACCAACACCCATCTCAAGTTATCAGGATCTGAACAGTACTGAAGTTTACTTTGTGTTGGTTGGTCTATTTGATACCCTCCAAGGTTCGTGAGACACACGCACACACACACTAGGGAGGTAAAGCTGGAATATTAATACATCCCATCCACTTTACTGAGCAGGTAACATATATGCATATGTCCTGAGCCAAATATTTATATATATTATTTATGTATCTGTTATCATTCATTCAGTCATTCACTTATTACCTCCGTCAAGTAGATTAAGATTTTGTCTATGTTTGTTTGATAGTCAGCAGGAATACACAAAAACGTGTTGCCTATCCCTAACCCACTTTTGGCTGTAACTAATTATTATTTTACATATCTATTATGTTTTTTTGCTGTGAAATTTTGGTGAATATTTAGCACGAGAAATGTAATTACTTCCGCCAAGAAGTTTGTTTGTTTGTTTATGAACAGGATTACACAAAAAGTACTTTTTGAGGACAGATGGGAGATGACCCATAAACAGTCTATGGACATGACCCAAGGAGGAACCTGGATCAGGGGGGTGATCCATGAATTTCTTTCACTTTCTTTCACATTTCACTGGGTTTTATAACATTTACCTTAGATTTCTCTCCCTGGAAAGTGTTACTGTGACATAACGACAGATTTACTGTAGATCATTGAATTGTGCTATTAGTGAACTGTCATATACGGGCTATGTGTGTCTCTCTTAATGCAAACACTGCATGGCTGATGATCTCCATGCTGCTGCTTCTCAGTCGAGCCCTAGAACCTTGGACAACAGCAGTTTCTGACCGTCCTCAAACGCACCGCGGATGTCCTTATGGCCACGCCCTGTTGGGTGGGTGTGGCCCAGAACACAAACACCCGGAGCAACAGTGTCTGTAACAACAGCACCGAGCGGAATGTGTCAGGCGATCAGTCCAGTCTGACGTGTGTGTGTGTGAGAGACATGAGTATATGATCAGTAGAGTGTCGATAGAACAGCGATCGAGTGTTGGACCCGTCGGGTCGTGGGGGGGGCCTCAGGATGTTGGTGTTTATGCTGCTGCTGCTGCTGCGGGCGGCCTCTGTGGACGCGGGTAAGTCACCGACATCATCCGAGCTGGAGATCAAATACAAACACTTTCACTTCGGTTTTCAAAGCAGTGGTTGGTAGTTTGATTCCAGACACGAGACATGTGATCGTCCGTGTGAAGTTTTGGAGGAGCTGGTCTGCAGACACACACACCTATTTTAGAGTAGACCCTGACTGCTGTCACGTGATGTAGGGGGACTGAGGCTACATGTACCGTTGCCTAAAGTTTGTGAATAGAAATCATTTTCTCCATCAGGCCACTCTTTGTGTAGACAATACTAAAGCAGACATATTGTCCTAATATATTATTCATAATTGGATTTGAGTTGAGGACACATCCGTGTCCTCTATTGTCCATTCGCCGCAGCTCCTCTCTCAGCCTCTGAAACACTGCAATTAAAGATGGACGACAATGATGACATTTTGGAGCCAGAGTTCTGATCGTGGTGTGGCCCGGCGGTATTGAGGTCACAAGCTTGACCAATCGTGGCTCAGTTTGTCCTGTCAATCATGACCCATCCCCTGAATCTATACAATTGAAGTCAATCGTAAGATATCGAATGCATTTTCCTTTTTCTGAGAAGTATCCCCGTAAGGAGTTGTTAGGAAACTACATGCATCTATATGACGCTTTTGCCCCTTTCTTATGACGTACATTATCTCAACGTTCTCCACCATTGCCATATGTGTTATTGTCTGACACTCTTGACTCTGTGCTGCTATCTAGTGGATGTACTGTTGCTAAGCCTATTTCCAAAGGTAAAGGCAGCATAAATGAGCCTTAAAGGTCCAGTGTGTAAGATTTAGGTGAAAGGGATCAATTGGCAGAAATTTAATAACAAATAATACAAGTGATGTTTTCACTGGTGTGTTTCACCTAAATTCTACAAATTGTTGTTTTCTTTACCGTAAAATGGGGCCTTTATATTTAAAAACTTTATATTTACATCAGGAGAGGGTCCTCTCTATGGAGGCCGCCTTTTTTTTTTTACAGTAGCCCATACTGGACAAACTAAAGTACTTTTGAGTAACCGAAGGTTTCCAAAGATTCTCCATCATGTTTGGAAGGGGAGGGTGAGGTGAGGGGTATTCAGTTGAAACATACAACTTCACCTCTAGATGTCACTAAATTCTACACACTGAACCTTTAAGGTACCCCTTCCAATAAAGTTCAGTCGGCTCATTGACCTAGCTTTGGTAATATATACATATTTATGCAATATTGGCCACTGACATCGCAAGGGTGCGGAGGAAAAGGAAAAAACTGAAAAAGCATAGTATGTCTTCTTTAACAAATAAAGAAAAGAAGTGCCCAGGGTTTTTTCAGCTACTCGGCTTGAGTAAGGATGTTAAGCAATCTATGCTATGTCCCTTGTCTCATTATATTTATTATTATGCTGTACAAGATTAAAATGTATTCTTATTCATATTAATATTTTGGGGCATATGGAAGAGATTTCTTATGTAATAAGCACTTTTACTAGTATTGATTTAAGTACATGTAGATAAAACGTATTTTTTTACTAGTTACAACGTATTTTTGCATCGTTCGATCTGACCACACCCTCCATCAGTGAACTCAGTTGTAATAAGCATCTGTCTCTGTGTAAATATATGAATAGTAGAAATGAAAGAGAGGCGGTGTGCTGTGATTTATAAGGTTTGTCCTCAGTGTTTTTTTTTTAATCCGCTGGGTTTCCTAGCTCCAGACTATTCCTATGAGAAGCAGTATGGGGAGACACTCACTGTCAGGATGTGGTCGAATGCTCTTTCACTCAAGTTCATCCCAGACAACACCAACTTTGAGTCAGAGATCTTCTTGAAACCCAGCGACCCTTCGGTCCCCGTGGACAGCAGGAGGAGTGTCTTTGGGGGCCACTTGGAGATCAAAAATCTAACCCAGAAAGACGATGGCATCTATGAAATGATCGGCCAAAATGAGAGAGTCCTGAAGACATGGTCCCTTGAGGTCACAGGTGAGACATTTTTAAACGTATTTAAAGTTGTGGCTGTGGCTCAAGTTAGGGTTTAATGGGGACTGTGTGCACGACTTGGTGCTTATACTTTGAATTTGGTACCTTTTGAACAAGGTTTGATCAGCAGTTTACAGTTTTTCTGCCAAGCTAAGCTAACAAGAAAGGAAATAAATGTGTTTCCCAAGATGCCATCTATTCCAATAAATCTGTTCCTGTAACCTGCTGTGCCGTGTGTGATCAAACTAGAACCTCACACCAAGAACCAGGTCTACATGGTAATAATCGGCTAAGATTAAGGCTGGAGTAGCTTTTAATGTCCTCTGTCTTGTGTGTCCTCTTTTCCAGCACAATATAAGGACCTTGAGCGGAAGGCTGGTGAAGAACTCAGATTCACATTTCCTCTGGTCAAGGACCACTGCAACATCCATTTCTTCCCAAAGAAAAAGGATGATGAATGGACGAGGTATGACACCGAGCTAGTTCGTAACGGCAGAACGGTGGATACCAACTCACTCTGCAATGACTTTGAATTTGTAAAACCGTGCGGGTTGAAGATGGAGATGCAGGAGTCGTGCGACGGACACTTTGAGGTCAGAGATCAATATGATGGAGTCGCCTTGAACCTGTATGTGGATTTGATGGGTGAGTATCCTTTCTGTTTTGTCGTAACTGAATTATTATTATTACTAAGTTACATTTTGACACTTTGTAGTGAACGATAATTCACACATTCATTTATTTCAAAAATCGCGTGGTCTGTAGTTGTCATACAAATGTGATAAAATACTTCTCAATTACTCAGATCCCGCCATCAGCAAATATTTCATGTTCTTGCAACTTACACAACCATTAAAATACAGACCTTGTTGGTGACAGCGTTTCTGCTCATATCCTTTCAGACGAACCTTTTGATTTGGGCTACATTGGAATTTGCGTTGGTGCTTCCCTGGCCTCACTTATCTGCTGCTGCTGTGTGAAACGCTGCTGCTGCAAAAGCTCCAAGAAAAAGGACACAGACTCTGCTGCCGCTGAAGTGGCTGTGGCTTACAACGAGGTGATCACATTGAAGTTGTTTTACACTGTGTGTGTGTGTGTGTGTCTGTGTGTGTTAGTGTGCGTGCAAGAGTGAAAAGTAGGGTGGCCCTAAAGCACAATTCGCATCGACAAATCACAACACATTATGGCATTAACTTTTAAATAAAAAGGTAGGTGCCTTCTGTAGACAGTGCTCGTCGATGAATGCACTGTGTCTTTGTATTTGTTGTGTTTTCTTATTTGTTGTGTTTTCTGAGCTGTTGCTTTGTTTGTGTCTGTTTTTGTGTTTTGTGATTTGTTGTGTTTGTTGAGTTGTTGTTTTATTTCCGTATCTGTTTCTATGATTTATTGCAGTGTTTTGTTAAATGTTGTATTTTAGGATTTGTTGTGTTTTAATAATCGCTGTAGTGTTTTGTGATTTGCACTTCAGGGCTACCGTAGAAAAGTCGTGCTGTTGAAACCATGTCATGCTCATTGTGTGTCTTGTATATCCAAATTGCAGTATGACCACACGACAGTGGCACTGGGGCCAGCGCAGCCCACTCCGCGCCCTGTGACATACTACACCGCTCCGCCTTCCCAAGCTCCGACTGGCCCGCTGGTTAGTGTGTGTTGTATCTCTCTAATCTTCTCGACAGTTGCACTCCTCTGTCCACACTGCTGATATGTTGTGTCTTTTTACTCTGCAGATACACAATCCTACTATAGTGAATGGGCCACCTGCTTATTCTGAGGTTTGACCTAAATTCACACACACACACTCACTGAGAACAGCTGATAACGTTAGTCCAACACATCAACGGTTTTGTGTGAACCCCCTTGATTGACTGTGTACAGGAAATTGCAGTGAAACCTAGAAACCCCCTAATGAGGCCGCGTGCCAAATACTCTCCAGCAAAAACTTAATGGTGAAGGTTTTGTTGAAGACTACTACCTCTGAATGTGTGTGTAGTAGAAGTCTCTCAAGACTTCTGGATTCACGAGATAGACTAATGGATCGATGATGATACAAAACTGCATTACATGCTAATCCAGCCAAATCATTGTGACAATTGTTTGGCTGGAACTTTCTTCATGTAGCACCTGTGTAACAGCATCTGCTAACATCTGCACATCAGACTGAACTAAGGCAGGCTGCTTGTGACTTGTGACTTGATCCTTTGATAGTGACTTTCACTGTTTGTCTCTTTCTCTTCAGGTTTCTGCTCCAGCAGAGCCGGCCGACGCTCCCGGTCCCTCTCTGCTCTCTGACTCTGGGCTGCAGTTTGAACTGAAGGGAATGAACTTTCCCTGTGCTCCCCCTCTCAGCGCAGATCCAACTTACATCAGTGTTTATACTTCCAACAAACTCGACTTCCTCTGAAAGCCTTGAATTTGAACGCTGCACTCATTGAATGAAAGGTTTGACATTGGGGATATATGCCTCATCTGGTTGTCTAAGGAACTGGCTCCAGCCAAGAAACAGTCACACAGCCTTGTCCATAAGAACAGAATTAAATAAGCAAAACATGGTAATCTGTGGTTTTTAGAAACACTGATGAGTTCATTCAAATAGTTAAACAGAAAGCAGAGATATGTTTTCCTGCCTATTTCTTTTGTCAATGCCCAGCTAAGCTTACCAACTGCTGGCTGTACTCAACCAGCCGTCATACAGGCTATAGGGAACCGACTCTGAAAGACACCCATCCATTGAAGATTCCATAACGCTCCGTTGTGCCAAATTTGACCAGACTGGATAAACAGGGAAGTAGCAGGAGAAAGGGAAGACCATAGGTTTCACTTTTATTTGAGATCACTCTGATCTTCGAAAGCCATGTGGGACGATCAGTGAGTTTAAAGCCATAGGTAAAAAAACATCCACTCTCAAAAGCAAGTCCTTCTGCAGGTCTTGTCAGGAATACCTCATCTGTTACAGACCAGTTTGCCTGTGAAAAACCTGCATCAGGGAAGCTGTGGATGTTCACTCACATTTGTAGAGATGCAAAACTACTAACTGACAATTTTTCTCAGGTCCGTCCACGCACAGACTCGAATGGTTTCTTTTTAATCGAATGAAAAAAGACCGTATGATAACTTGAAAGATACCAAACACCGAGGTTGCTTTTTTTCCATTGTTCTTTCGATGAAGACTTTAACACACCTCTGTGCCGCACTCATCTCAGCACCGTGCCTTGACCACGCAACTAAACATGAATGTAGGCGCACAGACGCTCACACATGCTCACTTCACCTTCTTCCTGCATGTCTCCTCCCTCTCATATATGCACTGAACACAACAGTAGATTTTTATTTAGCTTTTACGACCCATGTGATAGTTATTCAATTAGTTGTCGTCATACTCTGCATGTCGTAGTGCATTCAATTCTGTAGATGGGTTGGATGTTGTTGAAACTGTAGTTGTAACACATGTTAGAATCCTGTTTTTGTATCATGGTGTATTTTACGTCAGGAGTATTAAACCTAACAACAAGGATCTGTGTCTGTGCTTTGCTTGCGTATCTTATCTTCACATACACTATAATTTACTTGAAGATTTTAGACAACACCTCAACTACAAGCACCACCCCCCCAACCAACATGTCAGCTGGCATTCAGAAGCTCCTCGGAGCGCATAAATTCCTGACAGCATACCGACTGGTTCACAAAGGAAGCACCGCCGAGCAGGAGTTCAAATACGACTGAGGCTGTTGTGTGTCATGAAGAAGAAGCACAACTCTTTCTTTGTGGACCCATTTGTTACACTCACTGAGCCTGAAAACCCCTCCAGGTTTATAATCCCTGCTTTGTTTAGGGATGTAAACACTGCTACATGCATTTGAACTCTATTCAGAAATGACATGGACATTGAAATAGAAAACCCATTAACCTAACTGAAGAAAACCAGGCTCCCTCTGAAGGCCCTACTGAATCCTTCTGATCTTTTAAAATTATGTAAATTATGACTTCTCTACCTCCACCAAGGCCCAACAGTTCCCTTCAATTCAATAAAAAAACACCAAACCTCACACATACAGGTAACAGTCCCATAAATGTGCCTGATTCTCAAATGAAGAAAATTTATTCTGGATCCACCCCCTGATCTGGATCTGCACCAAAATGTAATGTGCTCTTCCCTGACACACACACCCCATCTTCCATATAGGTTTGAGGAAATCTGTCATGTTGATTTATCTTGCTTACAAACAAACAATGTGTGAAAACAGAATCTCCTCAGAGGGGTAACAATCATGAGTAACCTAGAGGAATTGAAATCTGATCGTTTCTGATCACTTTCTGATCTGATTTCTTTTTTTTTTTAAACAAGGTTCTCTTTTCAGAATACTCAGTCATTTGATCCATTGATATAACAAATATAAATCACTAAAATATTTAGTCAATCAATCAAACTTTATTCGTATAGTCCATATTCACAAATGACATTTTGTCTCAGAGGGCTTAATAAGGTTGGACAGCCTCAAGGGGAATGGTAAAGAGGGCCGTGAGTAAGACATAGGGGGACATCTTCTCCTGTATAGGCGGACCAGTTTAAGTTTTCATCTTTAAACACAAAGGACAGAGATGCACACACACACAAACTATCTGTAGATCTCTGTAAGCTGGTGTTTTCTTAATCCATTAGCTTCTAGATTTGTGTTTTTTTCTACATTATAAGATACATTGTATTGTAAAACATCACAGTATAACAGGAAACATGTAACATGTTCATGTAACAGTTTAGACAGTGTAAGTATATGTAGTGATGAGAAAGCACTTAGAGTGACAGTGAATGTAAATTTGGTTCAACACATATATCCAGAATAAAACAGGACGGGAAGCTGAGATATCAGAAGTATAACATTTATTTAATTCGTGCAAATGATTTAAAAAGACTGATTAAACAGCACAGTGACAAGTGCAACGGTTTGAACTACTGGCCTGGACTGTATATAATTACAGAGTAAAGAGAAATTAAAGGCTCCAGACCCAATTTTACAACGCTAAAATATCATGCATTAAAACAAAACACAGCACACTTTAAGAAACACTGCAAGCGATATAATACAATAAAAAGGGCAGAAGAGGGCCTACAGTTTTGGAGCCAATAACTCATCAATATTCAAGTCCTCGCACATTGCTATAGAACCAAATAAAATAAAACAAAACAAAGAATCCAATAATCAAACCAATTAATAAGAAAGAAACTAAATCTAAACAAGGCCAAATAATTAAATTAAATCTAAATAAGGGAAAAAAACAGTGACGTAAATATTCTGCTGGAGGCAGCCCTAAATAACAAACATGTTATATTTAGGTCACACAATTTAAACCAGTTTATCAAAATGTTTAAAAACATTTACAAACATAAAACACATCATAATGTCATACCCAGTGTTGCCACAGTTACTTTGAAAAAGTAACTGTTACTTTACAGATGACTTTATTTTAGATTACAAGTTACTTTATTTAGTTACATTCAGCAGCTGCCGACAACACCCCCGCCGCCTCAACATAAAAATGACAACTGGTTTTGCCAACACTCACTTTATTAGAAACCGCGCGAACGGAGGGTTCCCCCAGTGGGCGCCGTAGCTGAGGTGATACGCGAGAAGGGCCCGACACTACTACCGATGTTCGGCAAATACATCGGTGCAACACTAGATATTAGATATTTCCCATGGCACACCTGATGATCTCTCACGATACACTAGTGTGCCGCGGGACGCTGGTTGAAAATCACTGGGCTACATGACTTCACTCCCAGAGACGCAAGAAGAAATCAAATATATATTTTACTATCAATGACTAAATAGTAACGCACAGTGACTTGGACAAGTAACTTTAATCTGATTACTGGTTTGGAAATAGTAACGCGTTAGATTACTCGTTACTGAAAAAAGTGGTCAGATTAGAGTAAAACGTTACCGGCATCACTGGTCTGGACCTCATTTAAGTAGAAACAGATTGAAGAATGATAATTAGGTCTAATAAGATGGAATTTCCGTAACTATGTCAAACAGCAACAGCATCACAGGGCTGCTTTTAAAGCACTTCTGGTCAAATGTAACCAAACGCATGCATGCACACGAACAAACACACTCACACAAATGGTACATGAGGCCTATGACAACCACTATTATTTTCTTCATCATAAAATGTAAATATTTATGTTGTTTCTGCAGAATATCGTGCCTACTAATTATAATCTGTAAATAGTTCAAAGTTTTATGAAAATATGTTTTTTTGTGATCTCGCTGAGAGTTATACGAGAAGATGAACCTGGTTCTGTTCCAATACATCAAAATCCACAAGGACATCAGGAACTTACTGTTCCTGGACAAACATACCCTGACCACAGTGTTAGGTTTGGAGTTTGTAAACAAGATCTCATGTGGTATTAAATTGCTTTTAGTGATGATAGTAAATAGGTTTTATTAGCTTCTGAGTCTTTGTTAGCAAGCCTTGACACAATAACAGGGGAAACAGTGAGGCTCCATCTAAAGCCGACAAAATCTGTGTATTAATGAATTAACATGTTTGTTTAATCTGAGGAATTAAAGTGAAAGTGCAACGAGTCACTGCTCAGGAAAGAAATGATCAGACTGGTGAATTATTATTATATTTATTTCTGAACTTTGATCAGATCATACTAATTCAGTTTGAGAGATGCATGTTGAGATAAGCATTTTTTCTTCTGCCTGAACCTTTTCAGTCACTAATGGCCCAACTGTCAATGGCAGAAAAAAGCCAGACAATCCGTTTGAGTTTAATCAAACTGCAACAAATTTCACACACTCATAGATATCAGTTCCCAAGATCAATGAAGTATTTCCGGGGAATATTTTCTCAATGTTAAAGAATGTGAAAAAAAAATTCCTGGATCTGAATCGGCCCCCAAATAAATTGGGTTCTTCTCTAACATTTTTTTTGCACCCTATTGCACAGCATCCTTAAAAGCAAGACACCGCAGGGAGTTGAACCCTGTCCTGACAGAGTCAGGAGTGCCACCACCGGGGTCTTTTGCTTTTTTGTTTTTGTGGTAATAAGGGCAAAAGCAAAACCTGGAGGAACAAAACCAAGACTTTGTTCCCCCAGTAAAAAGAAAACCACTCAGCACCTGGCTGCTATATTATTCTATCACCACATTGGGATTTATCTCAGTCAGGAGGCCCTGTGGCCAAGGAGAAATGCTAGTAAAGCATTATTGTTACTAATTATTTGAGGTTAACATAAAGCCAGTTCCTAGATGTAATTTTTCAACTACAACATTGCAAAAGTTCATTATGAAAAGTTAAGCCAGCTGCTTACTACCTGCTCCAGGTTAGAGGACTTCGTTCTTGAGCCAGCAATAGTGCGAGCACTATTATTTCTGTGAAGAGAAGTGCAGGGATAAACCCAACCCAATAGCAATATAAACTACTGCAACACATTTGCACTGCATTTCAGACCAAATTAAAGCTGCACCATGCGCGATTTCAAGATCTTAATATGAGCAACCTACCACCTGCACAGTTGCATAAGGGCTAGCAACTGAGGGCTAATCATTTCAATCCATTGATCAAAAAGCAACCTGAATCCCATTGTTCAAACTGCATGTTGGTTGAGATGATTCCTGTGTTGTCTCACGTAGATCGCATTCTTCCTCCGGACTACTGCAGATAATGTCAGAATCAATGATGGTCCATCAGATCTTCCCCTGATGGACTAGAAATGTGAATACGTTTAGTGACCTTACCTGATGCTTGATGCGCAAGGGAACTTGTACAAACAATGAGTTTGGAGTTCCTGGTGATCTTGGGTATTGGAAAGCGCACAGGAACCAGCAAACTGAAAAATGCAAAGGAAAAAGCGTCTCCCCACAATATCCTTCCCCAAATACAAGCAGTACAACACTACAAGACAATCTCTGGAATTACAGTAATCCAAATTACAACAGAGGGCCAACTGTTTGACTGACTACAATTCAAAGTGGTAACCTTTTTCCAGAGGAAGCTTTTAAATACCACAGACCTGAACGCGAAGGATTCTTCCTTTATGAACCGTAGGTGTAGACTTGAATGTAGATTTTGGAACGGCGGCCCATATGACTTAATCTGCAAGAGTCAAGAATACACAGTCCCCTACCAACCCAACACAGCAACTTGAATCCTGTACAGAATTACAATGATTCTAGAAAGAGACTAGTTACCGCACTCCCTGGGAAAACAGAACGTCTTGCTCCATCTGGAGACTAGTTCTGAAGCTGCTTTCCTGTGATAGTGTCCATCTTGTTGGTGCACCTGGAAGTTTCCTATTCAAGGCCTTCTGTGCTGGTAACATGGAGCTGAGAATTCTAGGGAGAGACTGATTAAGGCCAACCCCCCCCCCCCCTCCCCATAACAGGCCATAGTGTAACATAAATGCAAACACAGAAATGGATTGTCTTAACTGCATCTTTGTTTTTTCAAGGACAAAGTTGTTTCCTTTGTTTGCAAAACGAAATTAATTTGTCTCTTATCGTTGCTGGATTTAGATTATAATTTACTTTTCTCTCTTTTCAGTCGTCTTCAAATCTAATTGTTTTGATATATATAGCTTAATTGTTATCTGAATTAATCCTTGACTTTGAGATGAGTCTGCATTAATTCAGACTTTTTTTAGTTCGTTGACTCCAGTAATATATGTATATTAAAATTTGATCTGAATTTAGATCAAATTTAATCTAAATTAAATCCTTAATGTTGCAACATGCAAAGTTACCAACAACCAGTTCATTCTAATAATGAGGGAGTTGAATAAAAATGGGCTTTAAAAAACTTGAGGATTCTGAGATTGGGATTAAGGGCCTCTGGCTCTAGCTCCATAGGAGTTAAATAAATATATTCAAAATACCAATTACTGATTGTGTCCGATTTGATTTGAGGTAATACATTTCATAAAATGTTTTGACTAAATAAACTAAAATGTTGGAGGTTACATGTAGACTTGTCGTTAAATTGGTTGGCTGATGAAATTGGCCTATACGAGCCGTTCACACAAATATGTATCCTATATATATATTTTCAGATATGAAAATCTTTGTACCACAGAATAAACAAAGAAGAAAATGTATTTGTGTTTTCTTATCTTTCATTAAGTTTTATGGTAAAACATCAAGCCCCAATTATTTCTTTATACGATAGTTTGACAACCAGATTTCGGGATTACTGTTGTGTTCTTTTTTTTTTTATATGCAACTGCCAGTGTTTAAAACTCTGAACAATGTTAGCATCCATTTATTAATTATTCTAGTTTTATATTATTTGTAAAAAGGTACGTTTGGCAACATTCATACAAATTTTAAATGCATACGAGTTAGCTGTAAGGTTAATTTTCATCAGCAGTCACTTTGCCAGATGATATTACGCATCCTGAACTTTCAAAATAGCGTGGAATAGTAGAATATAATTTGCATAACCCAGGGATAAATTCTACTTTTAAGAAATTGAATTTGAGTGACCTTACGTGATGCTTGATTCGCAAGGGAACTTGTACAAACAATTATTTAGGAGTTCCTGGTGATCTTTGGTATTGGAAAGCGTTGTATTCATACTTTTGAGCATTGCCAACTAAGAATGGCGTATTTTTAGTTAACCACTAAAGGTCATTTTTTTGAGTGACTTTCCATCAGTGATGGAGTGTAGCACCGTCAACATTTTTAAGTTAATTTCCCCTAGCCTTTAAGTTGTGTAAAATCAAATTTTTTAGTAAATGAATAGTCAGTGCAATGTAAATCTAATAAGCATTGTTAATTTAATTTGATTGAGCACGTGGGAATTAACATTTTTAGGTAATGTACCAAATAGATTTAAATTCAGATAAACTAAATTTCTTTAAAAAAGAATTAAAATGTTCAAGTTGACAAATGTAAATTTTTTAAGTACTACTTAATTTAAAAGTTAGGTTCTGTTACTTAATTTTTTTTAGGTAATAAGTTACCTCAAATATTTTGAGTGCTGTGAACTTGTTCGGTTAAAGAGACTTGTTACCGCACTCCCTGGGAAAACAGAACGTCTTGCTCCATCTGGAGACTAGTTCTGAAGCTGCTATCCTAAGATAGTGTCCATCTTGTTGGTGCACCTGGAAGTTTGCTATTCAAGCCCTTTTGTGCTGGTAACATGGAGCTGAGAATTCTAGGGAGACACCGATTAAGGCTCCCCCCCATAACAGGCCATAGTGTAACATAAATGCAAACACAGAAATGGATTGTCTTAACTGCATCTTTGGTTTTTCAAGGACAAAGTTGCTTCCTTTGTTTGCAAAGCGAAATTAATTTCTCCTATCATTGCTGGATTTAGATTATAATGTACTTTTCTCTCTTTTCAGTCGTCTTCAAATCTAATTGTTTTGATATATATAGCTTAATTGTTATCTGAATTAATCCTTGACTTTGAGATGAGTCTGCATTAATTCAGACTTTTTTTTGTTAGTTTACTCCAGTAATATGTGTATATTAAAATTTGATCTGAATGTAGATCAAATTTAATTTAAATTAAATCCTTAATGTTAAAACATGCAAAATTACCAAAAACCAGTTCATTCTAATAATGAGGCAGTTGAATAAAAATGGGCTTTAAAATACTTGAGGAGTCTGAGATTGGGATTAAGGGCCTCTGGCTCTAGCTCCATAGGAGTTAAATAAATATATTCAAAATACCAATTACTGATTGTGTCCGATTTGATTTGAGGTAATACATTTCATAAAATGTTTTGACTAAATAAACTAAAATGTTGGAGGTTTCATGTAGACTTGTCGTTAAATTGGTTGGCTGATGATATTGGCCGATATGAGCCGTTCACACAAATATGTATCTGTATGAATATTTTCAGATATGAAATCTAAATTAGAAAATCTATTTGTGTTTTTTTCTATCTTTCATTAAGTTTTATGGTAAAACATCAAGCCCAATTATTTCTTTATACGATAGTTCGACAACCAGATTTCGGGATTACTGTTGTGTTCTTTTGTTTTTATATGCCACTACCAGTTTGTAGAAATCTGAACAATGTTAGCATCCATTTATTAATTATTCTAGTTTTATATTATTTGTAAAAAGGTACGTTTGGCAACATTCATACAAATTTTAAATGCATAAGAGTTAGCTGTAAGGTTAATTTTCATCAGCAGTCACTTTGCCAGATGATATTACGCATCCTGAACTTTCAAAATAGCGTGGAATAGTAGAATATAATTTGCATAACCCAGGGATAAATTCGACTTGTAAGAAATTGAATTTGAGTGACCTTACGTGATGCTTGATTCGCAAGGGAACTTGTACAAACAATTGTTTAGGAGTTCCTGGTGATCTTTGGTATTGGAAAGCGTTGTATTCATACTTTTGAGCATTGCCAACTAAGAATGGCGTATTTTTAGTTAACCACTAAAGGTCATTTTTTTGAGTGACTTTCCATCAGTGATGGAGTGTAGCACAGTCAACATTTTTAAGTTAATTTCCCCTAGCCTTTAAGTTGTGCAAAATCAATTTTTTTAGTAAATGAATAGTCAGTGCAATGTAAATCTAATAAGCATTGTTAATTTAATTTGATTGAGCACGTGGGAATTAACATTTTTAGGTAATGTACCAAATAGATTTAAATTTAGATAAACTAAATTTCTTTAAAAATAATTAAAATGTTCAAGTTGACAAATGTAAATTTTTTAAGTACTACTTAACTTAAGTTAGGTTCTGTTACTTAATTTTTTTTAGGTAATCAGTTACCTCAAATATTTTGAGTACTGTGAACTTGTTCGGTTAAAGAGACTTGTTACCGCACTCCCTGGGAAAACAGAACGTCTTGCTCCATCTGGAGACTAGTTCTGAAGCTGCTATCCTGTGATAGTGTCCATCTTGTTGGTGCACCTGGAAGTTTGCTATTCAAGCCCTTTTGTGCTGGTAACATGGAGCTGAGAATTCTAGGGAGACACCGATTAAGGCTCCCCCCAATAACAGGCCATATTGTAACATAAATGCAAACACAGAAATGGATTGTCTTAACTGCATCTTTGGTTTTTCAAGGACAAAGTTGCTTCCTTTGTTTGCAAAGCGAAATTAATTTCTCCTATCATTGCTGGATTTAGATTATAATGTACTTTTCTCTCTTTTCAGTCGTCTTCAAATCTAATTGTTTTGATATATATAGCTTAAATGTTATCTGAATTAATCCTTGACTTTGAGATGAGTCTGCATTAATTCAGACTTTTTTTTGTTAGTTTACTCCAGTAATATGTGTATATTAAAATTTGATCTGAATGTAGATCAAATTTAATTTAAATTAATTCCTTAATGTTAAAACATGCAAAATTACCAAAAACCAGTTCATTCTAATAATGAGGCAGTTGAATAAAAATGGGCTTTAAAATACTTGAGGATTCTGAGATTGGGATTAAGGGCCTCTGGCTCGAGCTCCATAGGAGTTAAATAAACATATTCAAAATACCAATTACTGATTGTGTCCGATTTGATTTGAGGTAATACATTTCATAAAATGTTTTGACTAAATAAACTAAAATGTTGGAGGTTTCATGTAGACTTGTCGTTAAATTGGTTGGCTGATGATATTGGCCGATATGAGCCGTTCACACAAATATGTATCTGTATGAATATTTTCAGATATGAAATCTAAATTAGAAAATCTATTTGTGTTTTTTTCTATCTTTCATTAAGTTTTATGGTAAAACATCAAGCCCAATTATTTCTTTATACGATAGTTCGACAACCAGATTTCGGGGATACTGTTGTGTTCTTTTGTTTTTATATGCAACTGCCAGTGTTTAGAAATCTGAACAATGTTAGCATCCATTTATTAATTATTCTAGTTTTATATTATTTGTAAAAAGGTACGTTTGGCAACATTCATACAAATTTTAAATGCATACGAGTTAGCTGTAAGGTTAATTGTCATCAGCAGTCACTTTGCCAGATGATATTAGGCATCCTGAACTTTCAAAATAGCGTGGAATAGTAGAATATAATTTGCATAACCCAGGGATAAATTCTACTTGTAAGAAATTGAATTTGAGTGACCTTACGTGATGCTTGATTCGCAAGGGAACTTGTACACACAATTGTTTAGGAGTTCCTGGTGATCTTTGGTATTGGAAAGCGTTGTATTCATACTTTTGAGCATTGCCAACTAAGAATGGCGTATTTTTAGTTAACCACTAAAGGTCATTTTTTTGAGTGACTTTCCATCAGTGATGGAGTGTAGCACCGTCAACATTTTTAAGTTAATTTCCCCTAGCCTTTAAGTTGTGTAAAATCAAATTTTTTAGTAAATGAATAGTCAGTGCAATGTAAATCTAATAAGCATTGTTAATTTAATTTGATTGAGCACGTGGGAATTAACATTTTTAGGTAATGTACCAAATAGATTTAAATTCAGATAAACTAAATTTCTTTAAAAAAGAATTAAAATGTTCAAGTTGACAAATGTAAATTTTTTAAGTACTACTTAATTTAAAAGTTAGGTTCTGTTACTTAATTTTTTTTAGGTAATAAGTTACCTCAAATATTTTGAGTGCTGTGAACTTGTTCGGTTAAAGAGACTTGTTACCGCACTCCCTGGGAAAACGGAACGTCTTGCTCCATCTTGAGACTAGTTCTGAAGCAGCTATCCTAAGATAGTGTCCATCTTGTTGGTGCACCTGGAAGTTTGCTATTCAAGCCCTTTTGTGCTGGTAACATGGAGCTGAGAAT